>NC_136607.1:1925000-2037500 GCF_910589615.1 Taurulus bubalis | reverse complement strand
ACTTGGCTTCCGTGTATCGATACAATATCGCCACGTAAACTATGGCGATACTATGCTGAATCGATTTCCCCCCCCCACCCTACTAGTTCTGCTTTATACTTGTTGTGGAAGTCCCAAACATGTGGGAACATCAAACGCCCTCGTGTTTGGGTTCATGACATCATCCGTCGCCGCACACAGCTCGGTGAATTTCACCGACTCCTCCAGGAACTGCGTCTGGCTTATCGCCGTAAAACGGATACCGATTCCTTCGTCCACCATGGAAATAACCACTAGTTCTGCTTTATACTTGTTGTGTAAACTCCACAAACGTGGGAACATCAAACTTCATGGTGTCTGGGTTCATAATATTATCCGTAAGATGGCCGTGATGACGGGCGGAGCTTCTCAACGCTGATTGGCTGACGCAACTCTGAGTCACGCAATTTTTTCTGTCCAGTGCTCTGTTCGCCCCGCGTCAAACACGCTATTCGTGCCACCTCAAACGCGCCTGGCGGAAAATTTGCGTTGCATCCAATTTACTCTGCATGTAAACTACTCGCGTGAATAATTCGCACGGCGTTTGGTGTGAATACGGCATTAGACTGTTCCTTGGCAACAAATCCACCCAACTAGCTCAGTCATGGTTGTGTTGGTAACGGTGCCTGAAGGCCCGCCAGCTTCTGCCCTGTGCGACCCGTCCTGTGTTCTGGATCTTTGCTGCTTTGTTGGGTTTGACTTGATGCCAAAGAACATGAACACATGACCACTCTGCTGGAACAGGGACATCATGATGATAACATGATGGTGTTCTTTTTAGTATTGATTAATTCATTTTTGTAATAAAAAAAAAAAGAACAACACTGGCCTGTGCTGCACAGTTCAAAGACATGCAGAAGGTGTAGGTCCTGCCTTTTTCCCAGTGCATGCTGGGACTTTGACTAACAACAGCATCCAGTAAATGAGTTCAACATCAGGCCGACAATATTCGTGAGGCATGCTTTATTTATATTTGGCGATTTATATATTACAGAAACATCTTCTTTTACATTTGTTATAAATTTGTGACCAATACAATTTGACGTTTCAATTCCAATTTTACAAGACAGCACATTTCAAATAAAGTACAATATTCCAATGCTATGATCTCAGGGGTAGATTTCAATATTCAGTGTCCAGTATTAGCATTAGCTTCTACAGTTTAAGAGCTGCGGGCATCATCAAGATAAAGTGAAAGCATTAATGCTGAGCATGACTTGAATGTCTCGGTTGGAGTTTGGGCTGATTCTTACGTCATGGGTTTTGATCGATGTCTCACTTTGAAATGAAAACCATTTCTTGAAAAATAGATGCCATTCATTTTCAGATAAATCTGTCTTAATTTACCGTGAGATCAGACACTAGAGGCTTGTTTCCACTGGACGTCATTCGTCCATCAGAACAGGACAGGCTCTCACTTCTGCTACTGTGACCTGAAGAGCGTCTTTAAGGCCACAGAGGGCGAGCGAGGGGAAACCCAGAGGACGACGTCCATGACTACGAGTCAGTGTGCGTTCTCCATTAATGGAGTCAGGAACCTTAATCACGAGCGAATGCAGCACCGCACGGCGTTTTGTTTCGTCGTCGTGCATGTAGCACGCGGCTGCCATGCTAACACTGGGTTCAGCTGTGCAGCAATGCAGCTAAAATGTTGTTGTTTTCATGCAATATAATGTCAAGCATATTTCTGTCTTCATGTCCACAGGGCTCCCTAAGGCTGCAGTGATCACTCATCTCCAGAGCTTGAAGGCAGCAGCAGGGTTTTGGGCGTTTGGAGCGACTGGAGACGACGTGATGTACATCCCTCTGCCGCTCTACCACAGCGCCGCTTCCCTGATCGGTATCGGAGGAACCATCGAGCTGGGTAGGCCCCGATATGTCGACATGACTCTTTCTTATGGATTCACTGTACAGTATGTTGGAAGTGTTTCTATTTGTATAGCTTGTCAGATGAAATCTAAACATATAGCATATATCCTTCTCGTCTCTTTGCCTGCTGCATTTACTGTTTGGCACATTGTCGCCATGAAAGGTTTGCAGAATTATCAATTTGCAGTTCCTGTTTGAATGGATGTACAGAATAACTTTTTAGAGAAAACTTGAAAACCTGAAGATTCCCAGGAGTTATGACTCTTAAGCACGCCACCCAGGTTTTATTTTGAAAACCCTCTGATCTCACTGTATCATAATATCCACATTATTGCTATGCTCAACCACTTAAAGGGCCTCGTGTTACACACAGAACGTGGCCGTGGTCCGGCGCCTTGCTATCTGAAAGCAGCGAGAGCTATGAGGCCACTGACCAACAAAAAAGTAGTCTAAAGTCAATGATTGATGTATTTCCAGCTATTTGAAGGGAACATTATTCAGACGGTAAGATGCACCTACATAAGCAGGTTCACCATGGAAAATCATGAGTGTCAAACACTTAGTTTTTCTATCTCTAAATTGAATGGGAAATGACTCGTTCATTGGTTTTATGATGATAAAAGTGGAATCGGCTACAAAAACTCGTAATATCATAAAATTTACCAAAATGTGGATGCAATTTAGGAAAATCTGGGTTTTATGAGCGAAATGAACAGAAACAACTTAGCTGCTATGTTTTGGTTTAATTTACGGGCTTTTCTGTTATGCTGCTGTTCTCCTCTACTGCGGTCAAACGAGCCCAAAAGATTTAACATGATATGAAAACAAAACCAATGTGCCTTTTCATATACGGTCAGATGGATTATTGAGCTGCCGCTTTGCTGAGCCACAGTGACAATAAAGGATCCTATTACCAAAGTAGGGCTACTTTATTAATATAAAATATAGGGCTGTCTACGTGCGCATACAGCCATACTCCTGCTACACAACAGTTCCCATAGACGCATAATGATCTACTTTCAAATCTAAAACGACCCAGCACCAGAGGGCATGAGCTGAACAACGTTTTGGTGGTTTTGTTGCGTAACAGGGACGGACTGCTGCCCACTGAGCTCAGTGTAGCTGCCAAACAACAGTGACCCCGTTGAGGACCCAATGTTCCACAACTAGTGGCCTAATGAGAGGCTTTGGAACAGGAAGTGGACACTGAAGACTATTATGGAGAATAGCATTGTTTTTGGTCATAGTTGCTGTGTTTGCCCTCTTCATAGAATAGAAGGGTCCAGTGTGTGAACCTTCATGTTTGGGTTTATAGAATATTACAGTGCGGTAGAAACTCTTTGTTTCAGCAACTGATTTAGAAGAAGAAAGGGAATGTTGCAGTTATGAAGTGGTTTTGGAAACGCAGTTCTAATCAGTTATCCTGTTGACGACTCTTTGGCTTCTGCGTTTGATCCAACTGCTACCAAAGGTTAGGTTCAACGTCCTTCCCTGGCAGATAAACTCCAGACAGGCTGTGCTCACAAACCTCGGCAAGGCCAACAAGATGTCGACACGCGGCCCTGGTCCACCGGCCTGGACTCAGTCAGCCTCTGAACCGCTTCGCTCAGCTGGAGACTGAAGACCGGGTCCCTGGTTTCATGGCTGGGTGGAAAAGATTATAGAAAAATAAAACAAAACTTGATGCACAATTTGGCTTGCCGATTTAGTGCGTAACAATAAACACAATGCAATATAGTATAAGACAGAATTTATGGACTCAGTGATGGAGGAGCAGAGGATGGACTCCATGATGGCAGTGTAGACGCGCACCATCATGGTGTTTGGTAGGTTGAACTTCTTCAGCTTCAACATCCTCTGATGGGGAGTCACACAGGGTGATGGGGAGTCACACGGGGAGACGGGGAGTCACACAGAGTGATGGGGAGTCACACAGGGAGACGGGGAGTCACACGGGGTGATGGGGAGTCACACGGGGTGATGGGGAGTCACACGGGGTGATGGGGAGTCACACGGGGTGATGGGGAGTCACACGGGGTGATGGGGAGTCACACGGGGTGATGGAGAGGGTGGGGCTGCGTTCTTCTGGAAGTCCACAACCATCCCCACTGTCTTCAGAGCGTTGAGCGCCAGGTGGTTTAGCCTCCACCAGGTGGTCAGACTCCCAGCTGGAGGCGGACTCGTCCCCACCAGAGATGAGTCCACAGAGGGTGGTGTCTTTTGCGAACTTCAGGAGCTGGAGTTCACCGGTTCCAGTCCCCGTAGGAGTCAAAGCATGGAGTGTGGCCACTTCGCCTCACTGCAGAGTTTCCCTTGAGCGACTGAACCCAGCCGTAATGCAGAGATTACATTTCACTTCTGCTGGGCACAATTGTTTGTGACATTATAAGTTTATTTACATTTTCATCACATTAAATACAGGTAGCCAGGTTTTTAATATTTTTTATGCAGGAGAGGAGAGCTCATTACACATGTGTCCCCGTATTTAAACTGATTCCTAAAACTAATGCAAAGTAGCCCACCAGAGGTCTAAATACATGTTTCCACTGCACATTTATTTTTTGATAAATTCACACACTTTAGTGCTGTGAGGTAAAGTTCCCCTCTGTGCTCCAACACAGATAGCAAAAAAAGCTAAATCTAATCAGGCAGCATCTTTAGTCTTATCTATCTATAAATATGATTTAAGATTCATATTTGCATTCATAAACAAATGTAGTAGAGCAAGCTGGTATGGAGAATATGATAATGTTATGTCATTGTTGGTGTCCCATCACAGGTGCCACCTGCGTCCTGAAGAAGAAGTTCTCAGCCTCCCAGTTCTGGAATGACTGTCGAAAACACGACGTAACTGTGTTCCAGTACATCGGAGAGCTCTGCAGATACCTGTGCAACCAGCCGGAGGTAAGCTGCTGTCTGAGGGTTAACGACCTCTTGCTGAACTAATAGCATGAGGTAACAGCTGTGACGACACCAACAGGCTGGTTTCATTTGTGTTGCCCTCCTCAATGAACATCATCTTTCTGGTTTGCTATGAAACAAATAAAGTAACTGTAGTTGTGGCCCTTTAGGAGTAATTCCCTTCTTTCCGTGTTTGTTGAAATTAATTTGTAGTCAAGTTTAGAAAGTGCTTTGTCTTCTTTCTGCCACCGAAACCTTCTCTTCAAAGCACCTGCAAGTTTTCTTCTTTCCTCAGCGTTCTATTCTATACTTGCCGACTGGTTTTTGACATGTACCAGAAACCGAATGAGTGAGTTAACGTCGAGCAGCGGGAAAAAGAAAAGGCATCAATGCTCTTTACAGTCAGCGCCACTTGTGAATCCGTCAAGTAAAATTGTGCACAACTGGAGCAGAAGGACAAGCAGGGCCTTTGTTTAGTGATGTCCTCCCATTGGTGGAGGCGCAGACATGCACACACACACACACACACACACACACACACACACACAGTGTGAGGGCAGAGACCATTGCTTCTGGAGGCCAGGCTCAATGTCCCCTTTGTCCACTCCCTCTGTCATTCGGCTGCGTGGGTGGAAGGCTGGCCGGGACCGTCCTCGCCACTGATTAGCAAATTAAAGACGTGGACACGTACGCCACATAAGCACTTTTTCACAAGGTGGATGTGCGCACACAAGCGTGAGTAGTGAGTACCAAGTACCGCCTGCAGGCCTCCGTATGCACAGAGACCGATGAGCAATCATGGCCAAATTGGGAAATGCGGGGTTCATACGGTCATGGAAAACCTGGAAAAGTCATGGAATTATAAAATGGTTATTTCCAGGCCTGGAAAAGTCCTTGGAAAAACTAAAATCCCCAAAGTTTAGTAAAAGTCATGTAAATGTGTTATATTCATGTGTTCATGTAAATGTGTTATATTCATGTGTTCATGTAAATGTGTTATATTCATGTGTTCATGACGTTCATTTACGCTGAGTTTGAAATAATTAATATGCTTTTAAAAGAGAGACTCAAAATATAAGCAGGCATACATACAGGCATCTATATAAATGTTTATTCTTTTAATCAAACTATTGTCTCATTCATTTGAGTCATTTAAGGTTTACTGTGTGCTTTGTGTTCTCATTGTTAGTTTAAATACTACATTTACTCACTTTTTACTGTTTACACCTAGATTTCACTAAATGTGTGTAATGGACATTTGGTTTAAAGTCATGGAAAAGTCATGGAATCCACTGGTCAGAATGTGTATGAACCCTGGAAATAAACAGGTCCTCTGTCTTTGTTAATAGATCCTCCACTTCTTCTTCTTCTGTTGTATCTGCCTGAGTAGTTGCTCAAGGTGTGTTGGTACACAGGGCTGGACTACCAACCAGGTCCAGACCCTCAACGGCTCCGTCTCATCGTGTCTCAATGTGTTCCATGGGCCTCCATGAGTGTGTGTTCCTTCCTTCCTGTGCTTGTTACACACACCAGATTGTTTTTCTCAATAGCCGCAGTTTGAAAGCTCGTTGCCGAACGCCTTCGAGAAACGATCATCTGTCGGATCTGCTTTGCTAACGTCCTCTCTCCCTCTCTCCCTCTCTCCCTCTCTCCCTCTCTCCCTCTCTCCCGCCAGACGGCGGAGGATCGGGTCCACAAGGTGCGGATGGGAGTCGGGAACGGGCTGCGGCAGGACGTGTGGCGGGACTTCCACAGTCGCTTTGGAGGCGTTAAGATGTGCGAGGTGTACGGCTCCACCGAGGGAAACCTGTGCTTCATGAACCACATCGGCAAGATCGGGACCGTGGGCCGCTCCAACTCCTTCTATCGGGTGAGTACCCGTGACCTCGAGTGAGTACCCGTGACCTCGAGTGAGTACCCGTGACCTCGAGTGAGTACTCCTTACCTCGAGTGAGTACTCCTTACCTCGAGTGAGTACTACTTACCTCGAGTGAGTACTCCTTACCTCGAGTGAGTACTACTTACCTTGAGTGAGTACTCCTTACCTCGAGTGAGTACTCCTTACCTCGAGTGAGTACTCCTTACCTCGAGTGAGTACTCCTTACCTCGAGTGAGTACTACTTACCTCGAGTGAGTACCCGTGACCTCGAGTGAGTACTCCTTACCTCGAGTGAGTACTACTTACCTCGAGTGAGTACTACTTACCTCGAGTGAGTACCCGTGACCTCGAGTGAGTACTCCGTGACCTCGAGTGAGTACCCGTGACCTCGGGTGAGTACCCGTGACCTCGGGTGAGTACCCGTGACCTCGAGTGAGTACCCGTGACCTCGAGTGAGTACTCCTTACCTCGGGTGAGTACCCGTGACCTCGAGTGAGTACTCCTTACCTCGGGTGAGTACTCCTTACCTCGGGTGAGTACTCCTTACCTCGAGTGAGTACTCCTTACCTCGAGTGAGTACTCCTTACCTCGAGTGAGTACTCCTTACCTCGAGTGAGTACTCCTTATCTCGAGTGAGTACTCGTGAGCTTATAGGAAGGCTTCACCCACAAAATGAGCGTTGACTCACAGTTACCCGCAGAGTTCTGAGGCTAACGTTTCCCTTGGAGGTGTGAGGTCTGGAGATGTGTTTTTATGCAAATAACTCTATAAATGACAAAGTAAAAGAATAACATTTACATTTTTGAAGATTTACATTGAAAATAAAGCCAGGAGCCGTGAAAAGAAAAAGAAAAAACAATATATTAAGAAATAAAAAAAATAATGTTGTATGTAGACATGATTAATAACACCATAATTGCTGTGACAAAGACTGTAATGTTAACTTTTTCAAACAATATATATCTCATATACAAACTGCTATCAAAAAGTGATTTGTGATGACTGAATAATCCTAGAACATGTTGTTGACTTTCACCCTGCTGTGCACATCACATGCAGGCAGTGGGTTTTTCAGGTGGACAGATGCAAAACCAGAAAATTACACAATTTGTCATTTCTATTTAACACATTTGAACACAGGTGATAATCAACAGCACTTCTGTTACACTGTGTAACTGTCGCTTGCCTGTTTGTTACCGCATTGTGCCGCTGCTTTTATGTTTGGTAATCCTCTCAGGAAGATGATTAAGACCCTGAAGGCTGTTCTTGACCCTCTTACAGGAGATCTGTCAGGTCCTGTGTAGCCGTCCTCCTCAGAGGGCGTTGAGCGGTCAACCAGCTGATTGTACTCTACAGGTCATGAACACCTGTGGTATCTAATTTAACAATGACTGACTTTCTGAAGCATATCATAACAAAGATTTCTCCTAAATACCACAAGAAGACACCGAGCTCCACAGCAACACCAGAGAGGATCTATGTGGGAGTCGGGGTCACAAACCTTTGACATTTGGAGATTTCTGCAAGAATTACATTTTCCAGACTCTCAGTCTCAGTCCACAAGAGTCTCCGGTACCCGGTCATAACGGGTTTGTGCAATTCTAAGACTGTGCTGAAATATTTAAAAACACCATTTTTAGATAGGCGCAAATAACACATTTATGCTGCATGCAAAAACAAAAGGATAGTTTTGGTCTAAACTGCATGTGGTTATCATAAAGATGTTAATTTACATATCTTGATGGAGAGGTCAAGGGAATACGGCCGTATCTAAATGTAGCCCAACATTGTCGCGCTGGCTCCGCCCCCTCAAGCAAGCGCGGTGGTTTCTGGTTTAATTGGACAAAAAAAAGACAACAAATGTTATCCGTCTTCTTACAAAAAAAATAAAACATACAGATGTATGTTTTACAAGAAAAAAAACAGCAGAAAAAAAAACTAAAACTAAAAAATACAATCACCCCGACACCCCTTTATTATCTTTTACATACATTTGCATACACAGACCTGCTTTTACCTGAACACACGCATCCCGCCCACGAGCGCCTGACCACTCCTCTGATTAGTTATAAAAGCCATTAGATGTGTCCGTGCTCGTTCATCTGTATGTTTTCATAGGACAGTGTTACAATACAGAAGGTATGCTAATTATATATTTAATGCAACACAATAATCATGTTTATTTTGTGGTCATTATAACAATATTATGCGACGTAATTGATGGTGTAATTAATTAATAATTACAATGCATTGTAGGTCAGTGGTTGTGTGTGTCTCTCCATGATGTCATCATCCTGCACGAGGAGTTGTAGAGTTGTAGGGCCTGAGCTGCACGCCTGAGGCTGAGGGAGGTATTAGCCTCGCTAATGCTGCTCTGTTCATCACTTACATCAGAGTGGTTACATGTGTTGAGCTGTAATCTCTGACCTATTCTTAGGTCTGTCTGCTTTTCCTGCTGGCTTACAGACCGTTATAAAATATAGTCTCAAGGGAGTTTATAGCACATGTCAGGACACATGGGAGCCTTGAAGAGGCATCAGCCGCTAGATGTCCTATTTTATTAACCTGGAATTAAAATGGCTTTTTATTTGGATTTCATGTAAAGGACCTACACAAAATATGCAGAATTGGTTAATTAAAGTTAAATGAAACGATAACTGGTGTGTGCATATGTATTTGCACACACCCTTTGCTATGAAGCCCATTAAAAAGATCTGGTGCTCGCAAATAATCTACAGAAGTCAGAACGTTATTACGTTAGACGCCTGAATTCCTTACACAACCAGGAGGTGGCGCCAAATTCATGCGTCTCTGAATCTGGACCAATATTAGAACGGTACAGAATGCCTGCTGTGAAAAGTATGTGATTTGTAAGCTGAGGTTGATTGTTCCGTTCATCACTTTAGATTTAAATAAATTCAATGATATTCCCCTTATTTTGTGTGCAGCTCCTGTTCAAGTACGACCTGGTGAAGTACGACATGGTGAACGATGAGCCGGTGAAGGATGCGTATGGCTTCTGTCAGCGGGTGGAAAAGGGTGAGAGTGCAGCTGCACCACCACGTCTGTCCTTTAAGGTTTTAAGAGTCGTTTGTTTTGATCTGAGCTGTCGTGTCCTGGTCCAGGTGAGACCGGCCTGTTGCTGTCCAAGGTGAGCCCCTTGAGTCCGTTCTTTGGCTACGCTGGAAGCAAGCAGCTGACGGAAAGGAAGCTGATGAGGAACGTGTTCGTGAAGGGAGACGCCCACTTCAACACGGGCGACCTCATGGCCGAAGACCAGGAGGGCTTCATCTGCTTCAGAGACCGAGTGGGAGACACCTTCAGGTACAGTGGGACCAGATGTCTGCCGGGACGAACCGAGCACCGAGACCTTTCAATGAGCGATGATGTTGTAGTCTTTCATTGGTACCAAGTATCTTTTTTACCCTATGGTCCCATGTTTTTCTGTCTAAGTGACTAACAGAAAACCCTTTTTTAAATTGGTCCAGAATTGAGTGAGAAGAGCGCTGCAGCCACTAAACAGGCGGCAATGAAATCCTATTGGACGAATCCTCACCGTCGGTTTTACATCCGTTAAAAGTGCTTGTTTTATAAGTGTCTTTATTATAAGAGACATGGAATATAATCCAGGTTCATAAATACTAAAGTTAAAGTTTTTTTGTTTCAGTAGAAAGCTGAGTTTCTGAAGAGTGAAGCGAATGCGAAAAGAATCCTAAACCTGCATTCTCTCTCCTGACCGCCAGGGGGTGACTCCTCTGGTTGTATAGAAGTCTATGCTTCATGTGTTAAAGCTGCATTCTCTCTACTGACCACCAGGGGGCGACACCTCTGGTTGTATAGAAGTATATGCTTCATGTGTTAAAGCTGCATTCTCTCTCCTGACCACCAAGGGGCGACACCTCTGGTTGTATAGAAGTATATGCTTCATGTGTTAAAGCTGCATTCTCTCTCCTGACCACCAGGGGGCGACACCTCTGGTTGTATAGAAGTATATGCTTCATGTGTTAAAGCTGCATTCTCTCTACTGACCACCAGGGGGCGACTCCTCTGGTTGTATAGAAGTCTATATAAATGACTCTACTTCTCTTGATGTATTCCCTCAGTAAACATTGTAAACATGAGTTTATGTCTCAATCTCTAGTTTCAAGTCTTCTTCAATACAGCATGATGTTCATTTAGTAAGTTATGGTCATTTAGAGTCAAACAGACCATAAAGCAGGGGACGCTTTAGGGCGGGGCTTACTGTGATTGACAGGTCGACACCAGAGACGTATACTTCAATAAATACATCCTCTTACTTTTAGTGCATACTGCAGCTACTCTCATAAAGTACATAGTGTAGCATGCAGTTTTTCATTCAACATACTACTTCCTCATCACATGGCACCTCCTGCGCATATGTCCGCTGAGCAAAGGATTGTGGGTCAGAACAGCCAGAAAAGCGTGCTGGCTTGCGTACTTCAAAATGCGACCAGACGCAGGAGAACATCCTGGTATTTTTTGCATACTGTATTTGACACACTGTGCATTAAGACATGCGACATCTTTTTTTCTGGCATACTAAGTAGTGAGGCATTATGGGTATTGGAAAGCACAGGTAGGTTCCCGGTTGGTCGATAAAGCGTGCAGCCAGACTTTAGAGAGGGAACACATGCAGGTTTTGTCTTTGTTGAATATTTGGCCGTTAAAAACAACAGATTTTACTTTGAAAGTTTCAGTTTTATATTCAGGGTTCTTTTTTTTTATTCATCCTGTTTCCCTGATTTCAGGTGGAAGGGTGAGAATGTAGCAACGACGGAGGTCACGGAGACTCTCGGGCTGGTGGATTTCATCCAGGAAGTCAATGTGTACGGAGTGGAAGTGCGAGGTGTGTTTTTAAAACTCATCTATGATAACATGAGTGCCTTTTGAGAACTTCCAGTTGAGATGTTTTCACACTAGTGCCACCTGTAATAACTTTAATGCCGCAGTAGTTTGCAGCTAAGTGAGCCGAGCTGTTTCTAGTCCTGATGAGGACGGCCGACCCAGAGCTGGAGAGCGATGACATTGACAGGGTTCTTACAGTCATGGAATTTTAAAATGGTTATTTCCAGGCCTGGAAAAGTCCTTGAAAAAAAATAAAATCCCCAAAGTTTAGTAAAAGTCATGTAAATGTGTTATATTCATGTGTTCATGACGTTCATTTACGCTGAGTTTGAAATAATTTATATGCTTTTAAAAGAAAGACGCTCAAAATATAGCAGGCATACGCAGGCATCTATATACCGTAAAAGTCGGGTTACAAGCCGCTCCTACCTCCGGTCAGTGTCCTCGCTGTAGCATGCTACGAGCAGCGCTGCAGCTAGCTAGCGCTGCTGCTGCTACCAGCCGCTGCTGCTAGCTAGAGCTGCTGCTGCTGCTGCTGCTAGCGCTGCTGCTGCTACTGCCCACGTCCCCTCTGCCAAAGTCGGGTGTCGAGCCTGGTCCCGCTACCTTCGGTGGTTTTCGGGGAGCTAGCGGAAGTTAGCGGAGAGCTAACTTCAGCAGAGGAAGCTTCAGGAGAAGAGCTAGCGGAAGTTAGCGGGGAAGTAACGGAGCGCTAGCAGCTGCCACAGCTGGCTACAGCGGGGAGCTAACGGGGACACTGACCGAAGGTAGTAGCGGCTTGTAACCCGACTTTTACGGTAATTGTTTATTCTTTTAATCAAACTATTGTCTCATTCATTTGTGTCATTTAAGGTTTACTGTATGCTTTGTATTCTCATTGTTAGTTTAAATACTACATTTACTCACTTTTTACTGTTTACACCCAGATTTCACTAAGTGTTTGCTCATGGAAATGTGGTGTAAAGTCCTGAAACCCATTGGTCAGAATGTGTGTGAACCCTGCATTGACCCGTGTCGTCCACTCAGGCCACGAGGGGAGAGCGGGGATGGCCGCCGTGATCGTGAGGCCGGGCCGGGCGCTGGACGGGAGGAAGCTGTTCGAGCACGTGATGAGGGACGTCCCGGCGTACGCTCGCCCGCTGTTCATACGGCTGCAGGTACCTGTGGGGGAGTTTACCTTCATTCTGGACGCAACCGCTGGAAACAGGCGTGTTAGACACTAAGTACAAAGTACATGATTTCCCTCTGCTGTCGTGAATACAAAGTATAAAGTAGCACAGTATGGAAATACTCAAGTAAAGTACAAGACGTTTTCTCTGAACACCAGAAGCAAACATAAATAGAAGCCCAGACATTGATGGGTTTGAGGGTTATTGAGATGTTGTTTATTGATCCATAAGCAGGCGGACTCTCACGCCTCCTCCTGAGAACAAAGAAACCTGTTTTCATTGCCTCATCAGCTCAATCTACAGATCTAAACCCTTTGACTATTTCACGAAAGCACATTCCTTCCATGAAACGCACGTCTTAAACCAACCAACTCAGATATTTAAGGAATTCTACCCTCACAGCTGGAGTAAACATACTGTGAATGCAGTCCATTCACACAGTGCACTGGCAGCAGCAGCAGCCATGTGCTCGCTCGGTTTGTGTGTTACGCCATCTAGTGGCCGTTAGGCGCCACTGCCGTGCCTCAGAGGAACCGTGAATGAGGACAAATGAATGCAATGAAGGTGAATGTCCTGTGTTTTATTGACCCGTCCATCGGCCCTGACTTCCTCCCTCTGTGGACTCTGTAACCCTTTACATTATGTCACATGACTTCCTCCCTCTGTGGACTCTGTAACCCTTTACATTATGTCACATGACTTCCTTCTCTGCTCCCATCCTAATGATCCCACTAAGGTTTGGTTCCTTTTTTTTGTATCAGTGATCTACCGTGTAGATGGATGATAACAGCCTTGATAACCGAGGTCTTCTCACACATATGAGGCTGAGGAAACCCATCCAGTCAGCGGGGACTTCTCCTTTAGTGTGTTTCCTTTAACTAGCCTTCTTTATTTAACCAGTATGAATGATGACCTGAATGATGGTATTTCAATCAAATTTGACTTTGCTCCTTTAGAAAATATTGTGGGTCTTTGGTCTTGTCTCACGGCGCTATGGCAAAGTGAAGGAAACGTTCTGGACATCTTTTGTTGCTGATTAATATTTGGTTGATGAACTAGTCATGTGCACGGCGGTAAAATATGTCGGCAATGATAAATCACCTGTTGTATCACCGTAGATCTCAAGTAAAGTTCCAGACATCAGACAGTTCGTGCTCAATATAAAACGTATTGCTGTTTCCTCCTCAGGAGGTCATGGAGATGACGAGCACCTTCAAGCAGCAGAAGTTCCAGCTGGTGCAGAGCGGCTTCGACCCCTCTGCGACCTCTGACCCGCTCTATGTGCTGGACTACCAGCAGGAGAGCTACGTCCCTCTCACGGACGCCATCTACCGGAGCATCCTCGCCGGAGAACGCAAGCTGTAGAACCCCAACGCGGACGAAGTCAACGCGGACGAGGCAACAGAAAACAGTGAACAGTCAAATCATGAACTGAGATGAGGTGGTGAACTGAAGATGAGGTGGTGAACTGAAGATGAGGTGGTGAACTGAAGATGAGGTGGTGAACTGAAGATGAGGACTGAAGATGAGGTGGTGAACTGAAGATGAGGTGGTGAACTGAAGATGAGGTGGTGAACTGAAGATGAGGACTGAAGATGAGGTGGTGAACTGAAGATGAGGTGGTGAACAGAAGATGAGGTGGTGAACTGAAGATGAGGACTGAAGATGAGGTGGTGAACTGAAGATGAGGTGGTGAACTGAAGATGAGGACTGAAGATGAGGTGGTGAACTGAAGATGAGGTGGTGAACAGAAGATGAGGTGGTGAACAGAAGATGAGGTGGTGAACTGAAGATGAGGTGGTGAACTGAAGATGAGGTGGTGAACTGAAGATGAGGTGGTGAGCTGAAGATGAGGTAGTGAACAGAAGATGAGGTGGTGAACAGAAGATGAGGTGGTGAACAGAAGATGAGGTGGTGAACTGAAGATGAGGTGGTGAACAGAAGATGAGGTGGTGAACTGAAGATGAGGTGGTGAACAGAAGATGAGGTGGTGAACAGAAGATGAGGTGGTGAACTGAAGATGAGGTGGTGAACTGAAGATGAGGTGGTGAACTGAAGATGAGGTGGTGAACAGAAGATGAGGTGGTGAACTGAAGATGAGGTGGTGAACTGAAGATGAGGTGAACAGAAGATGAGGTGGTGAACAGAAGATGAGGTGGTGAACTGAAGATGAGGTGGTGAACTGAAGATGAGGTGGTGAACAGAAGATGAGGTGGTGAACAGAAGATGAGGTGGTGAACTGAAGATGAGGTGGTGAACAGAAGATGAGGTGAACTGAGGTCTGAGTGCAAAGCCATCGTCTAGTTATTGGACTACAGAAGACCAGGATGAGTTGATCGCACACACTTTGTTAAACAAAACCTCCGATGAACAGTATGCACCTGAACGCATCACTTCAACAGAGACGCTGACCTGGTTTGTCGTTTGATGAAAGCGCTGCAAAACAAATACAGCGTATCTCTTTAATTACTGAAGTCAGTACATTTTAACGGGTACAAGAAGTTACCCTACATTTACATATCAATTAGACATATTTGACAAATTTGTTAATGATAAGTTTGAGCTATTATTAAGGTTGGGATGTTGGTTTACATTATGGTTTTAAGTATTTTCAGCTGTAAATTAATCATTAATATCTGGGTTAATCTTTAGTAAGTACTTTTTAAGGTTTACTCAGATTTGGTCTAAATTAATAAATGGATTATTATTCATATTAATATTTACAGTTGTTTTTAATGGTCTTTCTGTATGGATTAAGAGGGTAAATTGTTGTTTTATGTTTCCCATAAAATCAATTGAAAGTGCCTTGATCATATCCGTACTAAAGGATTCATTGATGGGATTCTGAGGTCCAAAATGTTTGAAAAGAAAGATTCTAACGAATGAACGGTTCACTGATGTTTCTGCTACTTTGCTGACAGTCGAATTGTTTAAAATGTGTTCGTGGACAAGCCAACATATTTATCAGGGATGAATTTTCTTTCACTGATTTGACTTATTTAGCAAAATGACGTTGACCAATCACAGCGAAGAGTTTGTTTGATTCATATTATTCATGAAAAGCTCAAAAGTGCCCAGATATTCAGACATATCAAAGGTTTTCTTTTAATTCTGTGAATGTTTTGATTCCACCATTTATTTATTTAAATTTCTATTTTTTTCTTGTGTTTTATTGTTAATGTGCTGCTAAAAATATTGACAGACATTCATGCTTGGGAAACCTTTCTGAGTTAAATGAGTGTTACTGTTAACATGGAAAGGTCTTACTGCAGCGCATCAATGATGCAGCATCAGGGGATTGAACCATCGACCACAATAAGCTTCAGAGTTCTGCTCACGTATTTAATTCCAGTGTATCACCAGATAATGTTTGTAACGTTCTAGTAAATAAACACACATAACAGTGACTGAATAAACGGAGGCACTTTATTTATACAACCTTTCATGAACAGGAGGCAACACAACAACTCAACACTCTCCTCCTCCAGCGGGGAGTCTGGAGAAAGTGGACAAAGGATTCTAGATTTTAAAAGTGATCCAACCTAAAAACCCAGTCCAGTGTTTCCAGCTCTTTTCCAATGAAGGTAGCTAGCAGCATTAGCTCCAAAAGATGCTAAATCTGGCAAAGTCGGCCACGCAGTCCCTCCCAGGCCACGCCCCCATCCTGTACAGGTGTACTATGTTAAGGTGTGATGTCCTTCATCCATTCAGTAACACAACCAGCTGGCAATACTTTCACCTGAAACATCTATTCTATCTATATCAGTCCAACCGGTGGCTTTAAATGGGAACAACTAGCAAAGAAAAGCCAGAGCTACCCGTTAGAGACATCATTATGTTCAATAAAGAGCTGCATGAATGAATTCTAAAACCTGGAAATTCATTTTTGCACTTCTGATTCCCTCGTCACAAAGTCGATTAGTTTTTTTAAATTAGTTTTTGGTTAGATGCCTGAAATGAGCTCTGTGGTTCACGTCAACTCATTTACACGTTCTGTTCTACGACATCAAATAAGTAGTAATATCTATTGAATTCTATATTCACGCTTTAAAAACCATAGAAATGGTATTTATTGCTAAACAAATCGTGTAAGTATCTTAAATGTTTGTTTGCCACAGAGTTTGTTTTCTGCAATTACCCAAAGGCCAGTGGTGATATCCCATTGGCTCTGGAGAAGCAGGGCGGGGCTAAGAATCTGTCATCAGTCACATTGCAGACATGAGTATAACTCCTCTGGCTGATCAAACATCCAGCGACCTCCATGACTCTCTGATGTTATGGAGTAGAAGTATAAAGTAGCAGAACATTAAACATTCTTGGGTACAAAAACCTCAAAATGTACTTAAGTGACTGTTCTTGAATCACAGTACTTGTGTTTAAGTATCCTTTTTTTATTTCTTTTTTTTCAAATATACTTACATTTACAACAGAGAATGTGCACAATATGCCAAGGGATCAGCGAAGAAGTATTTCCTTTTTCCTTTCTTTTGTGTGTGTGTGTGTGTGTGTGTGTGTGTGTGTGTGTGTGTGTGTGTGTGTGTGTGTGTGTGTGTGTGTGTGTGTGTGTGTGTGTGTGTGTGTGTTGATCTGTTGCTGTTATGCAGTAGTAATGCATAAAGTGACAGGAAAGTAGAGCAAACAGACAACGTAAAGTGGGAAATGAGAATAAATGCAACTTATAAAAAAAGTAAAAAATTGAAAATAAGGAAAGATAATGAATCATAACACGCCCACCCACAACCCCACACACACACACACACACACACACACACACACACACACACACACACACACACACACACGGCCTTTACATGTGTTCAGAGTGTGTAGTACATGGGTTTGGTTCCAGTGAATCAGATGAAGGACAGAACCCGACGCGCCTCAGTCATTCAGCAACACAGGTCTTACACATAGGAAATGAAAAGCTGCCACTTGCTCATGAAATGGTCATTACAGCCTCTAAGTGTATATTTAATTTTTTCAAGAGTGGTAATTGTAGCTGTACTTAGATTGCATTGTAATATCAAAATCCTATAATTACCTCCATAAACACTTAAAATGTATTCTGTGCTCCTATTACAGTAATGTTGTCATATTGATTTTAAACAGCAGATGGCACCAACATGTTTACCATTAGTGGAAGTACTCTGATCATTTACTGAAGTAAAAGTACAAATACCACAGTGTAACAATACACCTTTACAACTAGAGGTGCTTCATGAAGATCAGAACCAGAACCATTTATTGCCATGTATGTTTTTAACAATAACAATAAACATTTAACGATAAACAAAGTGCAATAATGGGAGGAATATTTACAATGAAATCTACTATTCTACATACAACATTTAAATAAAGTGCACAGACAACAGATGACAGTGCTTCAGGTTCTTAGCATTATCTACTGAAAGTATCACAAGTGAAAGTACTAATGATGTCATAACGATGAGTGTGACGCCACGAGGGAGGATGTTTGTTTGTTTTTCATGGTTGAGAATATGTGTCGAAGAATAAGTCACTTATAAAGATGTTATCGTTATTATGGGTATTTAGATGATAAAGATATGGCACAAAAATAGCATTTATTCATATATTTAAAAAGATGACTGCAGCTTAGGATAAAATACATATTTCCAATACAATTCTTTGGAAATGTAAATACAAAATGTAAGTTACTTAATATATTATTTGCACATTTAAAGAGAAACACACAGATACACAGAAAACAAACCTCCAGTTCTTCTAAAGCAAACAAAAATATAAATAGTTGAGTACGAGCGTGGGAGCAGAGCGCAGGTTATTTAATGAAACTCAGAGTTCACCGCCTGAGGGTGAAGATGATGACTTTAAAAGCTCAAATGAGTCAGACTGTAAGTGGTAGACTGATCTGAGAGCAGCTCACAGGTGTGTGAGGCTCCTCCCCCTCACTGAACGATAGTCAGCTCCCACTGGAATGGAAGATGCCTTTATGTTGACATTCTAACATCCATAGATCACCATCAATATTGACATCCATAATGTTTACTGTGACTCCGGTGATGTCGGCTCCGTGCTCCATGGAAGGTAAATGCAGGGCGAGCTGCCGTGTGGACGCTGACAACAAGCTGCAGGTGTACGGGCGTCTGGAGGAGGCCGGCCTGCTGGGAAGCTCCTGACAGAGGTGGAGACAGAGGTCACACTGGAGGAGAAGCTCCTTTGAACACGGAGCTGGAAAGTTCTCCGTCGTTCTGCTTTGTTTCACGTAGAACCGCGGCTGAGGGATTCATCCGCGTCAGGAACATTGTGTGTTGAAGGTTGAGAGGTCACTTCATCCAAATGACGGTCGCACCATAGACTGAATGGGAAGTGGACATCGTCACCGTGACGTCATCCACCGGTTTGTGGATTTAGCTTTTTTAATGTTTGGTCCATTCTTTGCAGGTCAGCTGAGAACATTGCTCATCTTTTCGCTTGGATACGTCCATGTTACCCAGCGATGCTCATGGGTCACTGCTTTGACCCTTAGAAAAAGAGTCATTGATCCATTGGGTATATCTCCTCTACAATGTCACTGTCAGAGCTTGGAGGGTCACGTTTCAAACACTTGAGGAGGCATTTTCCCCCTTCTTGGTTTTGGGTCTGGGTTTTAGTTTCCAGTGTTTAAGTTTAGTATTAGCCCCGCCCCCTCTGGAATATCAGATCATATCTCTGCTCCTTCTGCATACATACGGTCAGTGTGTATGCAGAAGGGCAGAAGAAGCTCCAGCTGCTCCTCAGGACTGTTTTCAATGTACAGACTGGCTCTCAGGAGGACATCTGGAGGAGTAACATCCACAGTGACATCGTGTATCACACATGAGATCATTCCCCAACAGAAAGCCTGGATGAATGGAGAGGTGATGGCACTAAACAAAGACCAGTCAGGTGACCAGGAAGCAGACGGCATCGCCAGAGACTGAATGTAAGCAAAGAGGAGGCGTCAAGAGACACTGGAGACCTCAGCACCAGCAACATGAAGGGCTGTGGCCGGAGATCCTGAAGGTCACAGGGAGCTCCCCTATTATATGTGAGGCCCCGCCTCTATTTTGTATTCATTAACGTACAAAACACACAATTGATGTGCTCTCCTTTACTCTGCTGATCATTGTGAAACACGCTTCATTCGTCTTGCGCTGTTCAACAATCCTCAACTCTGGTTGGAGAGTTTGAAAGCCAGACTGAATAAGTCTCTATATTCTCTCGATATTTATACAGCCCCAAATCACAAATTACAAACTCCCCTCGGAGGGCTTTACAATCTGTACACATACGACATCTTCTGTCCCGGGACCTCACATCGGATCAGGAAAAACTCCCCAAAAAATAATCGAAAAACCCTTTCACTGGGAAAAAAGGAAGAACCCTTCAGGAGAGCAACAGAGGAGGATCCCTCTCCCCGGACGGACAGCAGATAGATGTCATGTGTACACAATGAACAACGTAACAGAGTTACAGCACATTTATTCATCTCACTCTCTACTTCTTGACACACCAGCAATGGGAAAGGAGTTCATCTCCTACTTTTAGCAAGCAGTCCTTTTGGTGGAAACGTGGTATTTCACCATGTCTTCTGATTTCACATCAATCAGAGATTCAGTTACATCCAGTAACAGGTGAGATTTCACCTGTTACTGGATGTAACTTTGCATGCCACTGGTGAGAAACCACCTTTATGTCGTCAAGACAAAAGCGGAAATTGTAATAAAATGTCATATCATATGTTTTATTTCCTCTTGATGTAGTTGCAGGCGGTTCCAGGACTGAGGACTTGAGGCTTCTGTCAGGTCGTCTCTCTTCTACTCGTCCGCTGTAACTTGTGTCACTTAGTGACGACCATTTCATTTTTGAACCATGTATCAGCCTTTGTTATTCTCCTCATCATTTAGTTCATGCGTGTAGGAGAAGAAACAAACATTTCTTCCACGAGGACCAATGGTTGTGCTCTCAGCATGTGATGTCTAACTATATTTTCACCTTCATCCTGTTTGTGATGGCAACCCCCTTGTTGTGTGTCTCAGAGGGAGGTGTGACATTAAGCAGCTGAACACAGGTGTGATGTTCACGACGCGCTGGAGACAGGATTATAGAGACAGAGGAGAATTGGTTCACATCAAAATGAAGTAGAATAAGAATTATGGTGATTAAAATGCATCTTCCTATCCACAAATTCAACCTGTGTACGTTAAGAATTCCACATCATATTTGTTCAGCTTTCATTGAAAATGTGTCTCACAGCATTTGGTTTTCCACCAGCATCTAAACACAGCATGCACGTGTTGATCAGTGGATATTAGAAAGTATGAGCATGACTCTATAATCTTTAGATAAAGAGTAAAGGGCACATAGTTTTGCTCAGCTGTCACCTTCAGGTGGAGAGAAGTCGTCCTCAGTGAAAGTCACAGCGCCCTGCTGCTGAAAGGCCACGGATATGTTCAAAACAAACGAACCTCTGATGATGCATCAACTCCAGCACACCAGCATGCAACACAGCGCTCTGCCGGGAAGCTATAACAACACCTGTCACTCATCTGCTGAGCTGAAACTAATACTTTCATTTCAAAATATGCAATGCATGTCTTTGTTGGAGGAAAGAAAAGCTCCATATTTCCTCACAGAGACCTGGACCCTCTACAATGAGCTGAGCGACTCTCACAGCAGCAGTGGCTTGTTTGGCCATCAGAGACAATAAACACAACTAGTGACCACAAACAGATGCAAAGTCACTCCAAAGACACAAACATGACAAAGAACAGTCCGAAACGACAACAGAGACCCAAAAGGACCAGCAGACGCCAAACGACCACAGACAGATGAAAGAAAATGACCACAAAGATTATATATATATATACTTTATTAAAAAGCAACAGGGATGAAATATATATACAAAATAAAATAATACAAATAAAGTAATATATATATATATATATATATATATATATATATATATATATATATATATATATATATATATATGTATATATATATATATGTATATATATACACACACAATTAAAATAGAATACACATAACTGGAATGAAATGTACAGCTGCAGAGTGTATTAATTTAGATTAATTTAGACTACAAAAGATGCAAAACTATATACTATAAAGTGTGTAATGTGTGTGAAGGCGTTAATGTAAAGTGTGTGGTCACATCTTCTGCTATTTCTAAATATGTGCAGTGATGTTTGAACCAGCCTCCTTTTCTTTCCCCTCTGTGGTCTCCTCTTTTCATTGGTTTCCTCACCTGGAAATGCCTCTTTATTTATGGAGTGAACATGGAGGTGAAAGAGGAGCTTGTTGGTGGTTTTATTCTACAATTTGTTTCAGGAATGAGAGACGCGTTTTATGTGTTTTATGTATTTTCTTAAGCCTTTCTGGAGCACATTCCCAGGTGACGTGGTAATTGAGCATGTCTCTGCAGACTGACCCTGAAGGCCACGTCTCTCCTGCTGGGATGGATGACACAGCGGGGGTCCATCTGTGCCCCGTTGGTTCAGACGGGTCACAGCAGAAGTGACCCCGGGTCAGAGCCGGTGGCTC
Source organism: Taurulus bubalis (assembly GCF_910589615.1). Lineage (NCBI taxonomy): Eukaryota > Metazoa > Chordata > Actinopteri > Perciformes > Cottidae > Taurulus > Taurulus bubalis. The sequence continues at coordinate 2,015,237 of NC_136607.1, read as the reverse complement.
ACGTCTCATCTTGCGGTGAACGGAGGCAGGACGAGACATGGAAGCTGGCTGATAGAATGTCTTTTTATTTGCGTTTCAACAACATGTCATACTAGTGCTGCATGCATGAGGGATTTAGTTTTCTTCATGGCTCATATTCTTGTCATTTGGACCAGCAGTTATGATAGAGCTGCGCTCAGTGGGTGCAGGACACACGTATCACACGTACACAGAGGTAACGGGTCAAGCATCAACCAGCGACGGCGTCTCTCCACAGCGTGGGCGCGGCTCTCCTTGACATTGGGCGTTGAGGGTTCGGCGTGGACCCCCATGCCGTGTGTGTGTGTGCACAACACTCAGTGTGTACGCTCTCCTCTCGGGGACATGCGGCCAGGTGTTTGTGTCAATGGGCTACCAGGACGTCCTCTCCTTGTTAAAAGGCCTTATGGTGAGGAAAGGTCATTTCTCAATGACCTCTAAGTTCTCTCAGGACCCGTCCCCATGATAATGCCATAACATATCATTTACAATGGTGGGTATTTATTTTATATATTTTGAATCTCCCTGATTCAAACATCTTCCAGGCTCTTTCCTCACGAGACAAGAGGTCATTTAAAATAATATATTGACTTGTTTTTGCCAAAATATCTGCAATGATTAAATAAAATATTTGACGAATAAATCTGTGAAATATAATCTCTGCTTCCATTCCTCTGATTCCATGTCCCATCTGTAATCCCTAATGTTTCAGTGTACATGTAATATTATACCCGGCTGAACACGCATGTGCTCCACGCTTCCGCCCCGTGTTCAACGCCACATTGCTATGAATTATGGGTAATTCCCTCAAAGACCTAAACCCTCACAGACTCCCACAAAGTGTGTGAGGGTGTAGTTCTCCTCTGTGAGGTGGAGATTGGGACCTTTGACCTCTGTTTCAAGGTTATCTCTTGCTCTGAAGTCTCTTTTCGATGTGTGAGGCCTCCCCTTCCTCCAAGAGGACGATGCTCTTGCTGATCGCGTGGCTCCAGAATAAGTGTGCTGATCATGAGGAGACGAGCAAATGCTCGCTAGCTGCTAGCTGCTAGCATTCCCTCCGCTCCCGGCTCCTCCGAGGCCCGTCTCATCACATGTTTACATGTAGAGTCACCTGCTGTACAGCGGGCCTTTGGGATGGCACAGCGCCATGTTTCAGTCATCCGCATGTCAGACCCTCCTGAGGCCATTTTATGTTCTGTTGGACACATGATGTGTCGTGATCAGTCGTGTTTCTGTTATTTTGTCCACCTGCTGTTTGTCCAGAGGTGTGAGTCTATACGTTCAGGTAAATCCTCGACTATGGAGGAGATTGAAACACAAAGACATAGTTCAGTATGAAGTGACATCACTCGACCCCGCCCTCAGGAACTTACACCAACAACTGAATACTTACTTTTAGTTCTTCACTTTGAATTTCTTAAATTGATGCAGAGTTCCATAACACCTTGGACCAAGTCCATCCGCGTGGGGACCAATAACAGATTAGAAGAAAAAGAGCAAATAGCTGAGTAACGAGCCTCATGCGGCTGATTAAGTTATCCAGGACCAGATGAATAAAGTGTGGGACGACTGAACAACACAACACGACTGTTGTCACTCTGTTTTGTAACTGACGATGATGAAGGTGAAGAGTCAGCGAGCAGTGACAAGATGGTGGTGATGGTGAAGACCAGAAGCCAGTAGAAGTCTAGTCCTCAACAGACCAGTTAAGACGGAAGAAGAAAACAAGTCTTTTGTAAACTGGATGCTATAGTTGTTAAGTGGAGACGCAGTGGAGCAGCAGAGCGCCACACTGAGGATATCCGGCATTATCTGGATTAGCAGTCCTCCTGGCTAATGAGCCCCCAGATTCTGGGGGGTCTGACCTTCCACCCCGCTGTGAAACAACTCCGCCCGTCACAGTGTGATTACCAGCATGACGCCCTGCTGCAGCACAGGCGGCCGGCCAGACCGGCCAGGAAACCTGAGCCTGCTGCAGGACGTCCTGGAGGCTTCAGCTCACTGCTGCAGGACGTCCTGGAGGCTTCAGCTCACTGCTGCAGGACGTCCTGGAGGCTTCAGCTCACTGCTGCAGGACGTCCTGGAGGCTTCAGCTCACTGCGGCAGGACGTCCTGGAGGCTTCAGCTCACTGCTGCAGGACGTCCTGGAGGCTTCAGCTCACTGCGGCAGGACGTCCTGGAGGCTTCAGCTCACTGCTGCAGGACGTCCTGGAGGCTTCAGCTCACTGCTGAGGCCTTGCGTCCACCTGAGTGCGTCTGACACCTCTCAACGTGTGGGCTGCCGGTGTGGGCGGGTTGGACCTGACCAACTACTCCCAACAGTTCAGTTAGTTCAGTATGAAAAGTTAAAAGTAAAAATTAAAAGACTTATTGGTAAAAAACAAAACAGACAACACTGAGTACTGACGAGGACATGGACTAACATGCTGCCATCTTGGATTCTGATAAAACAAACCAACACAAAACAACAACAAATAAACAATGAAATAAACGTGTGTCCCTCAGCATCAGACTCCACGTTGTCTGGGAGCGTCCCGTCTGGGAGCGTCCCGTCTGGGAGCGTCCCGTCTGGGAGCGTCCCGTCTGGGAGCGTCCCGTCTTTGTACTGCTGTTTCTATTTCACGTACAATAGTTAATTTAAGAAATCAAATCGGTGTAATCAAACATTTCGGTGGGCTGACTTTTATTCCCTCCCCTGATGGAATCAATCAAAACTACTTTAGGTAGTTCTAGCTTCTTCATCGTGCCTTTATTACTCTCATTATATGAATACTTTCTGTATATATTCATTGAATGTGTTGTAACTCTTTTTTGTACACATGACATCTGTCACATTCTGTCCATCCTGATACAGGATCCTCCTCTGTTGCTCTCCTGAAGGTTTCTTCCTTTTAAAGGTTTTTTGTGGGGAGTTGTTCCTGATCCGATGTGAGGGTCAAAGGTCAGAGGATGTTGTGTGTGTACAGGTTTTAAAGCCCTCTGAGGATACTTTGTGATTTTGGCCAATACAAAATGAATGGAATTGAATTGAATCAGACTTCAGGCTTTATTATTATTGTGTAAATCACATATAGATCAATTCACACCACAAATATTTTAGAACGATACAGTATGCCAGTTTAAATATGACGTTTTCTGCTTCCATCTCACCCTGATGATCCACAGGCAGACGTCTTGTTACAGTTGATGTGGGGAAACACACACAAAACGAGGTGTCACTTTTTGGAGGATATTTTATGAAAAGTTGTATGAGGATACGTTGCTTTTTTAGGCCAAATGCATCATACTCTAAATGTGAGTGTAGCTATTGGGGGAAAAAGCAAGAAACTAAAATGATATACTGTACGAGGCCCTGGATTATTAAACCTGGTGATGCATCTTTTTATCCGCTGACTTCTCTTAGTGCCGCCAGCATAAATATCCTGAATGGTGACAGTATACTTGTTATAATTCACTGATGATTCTGTGATGTTTATTTCCCTTTGGGGTTGTTCAGTTTCACCAGTAGTTCCAGGTCCCGTCTCTAACGGGCTGCTTGGGGCGTGTTCATGTAATAACAGCATCGCTCATGAGCTCCTTCCGTCATCAGAAACAATAGCTGCTTGTGAGTACACAAACAAAACAGAATTATTTAAATACTACATAACACTGCGTGGGGGAGGTAGTTAGTTAGCATCTCTCAAACCCAAACACGACCCACAAGAATGAGCTCTTGTTTACATAGTAACGCTCTTTACACAAAGCACACCTTTCTCTTCACTTCATTCAAATTATTATTTATATTTGTTACATCTCCCATTGTATTTTAGACAACAAAGAAATGTCATTTCAAATACTGAGATCTACAAATGTAATCTCTCCATGTTCAGCACCCAGACCCCCAGGGCCCGCCTTGAGGGAGGGCTCTTATCTTGTGTTGTAGATGAATGTATTAATGGGTTTTATGACACTCCTTCTGCTACGCCTTGTGCTTGTTGGTTACATGTACGTCTTTTTTTAAAGGCAGCTGCCAGGTCTGCTCTGATGATGTCATATGATGTCATCTTCCTGAGATCCCATATCCCACAAGGCATTGCTCCAGTCATTCCCACTCAATGATCAGTTTCTGACCACAAAAACGACAGTTGTTCAATTTGTGTTGTATTAGGCGTCATCACTGTGACACTAATGCTGCTGCCAGATGTCACGTGTTCATTTCATCACTCCCTCTGTATATATGACATCATAACTAATATGTTGACACAACATGTATTCACTGGGAATGACTGGCGTGTCACATCTGTAGTCTACATGGTCTTTAATGTCAAGAGCAATGAAGACACAACAGGTCTTTAGCAGTTATTCTGCTTTATTTTGACCAAAGCAACACTCAACCTTCAGTAAACGTTCTGGGTTTGGAATAAACTCGTAGTTCGAGGCTTGTTCAGGTTTAAAGTTGGCCCTTGGCCCAGAAAAGCTGTGATCAGCCTCTACCTTTACTGGGGCATGCTGTAAGATAATAATAATAATAATGATAATAATAATAATAGGCAGATGATTCAACAAATACATAAAAAGCTGTAAAAACCCTCTACTTCATCTCGAAGTGCTTTGTTCCAGTATCAGGTGCTCATTGGGTCACTGAGCTGTCCCTCATGGTCTAACTTCATTTACTGCCAAAACCGGATTAAAGCGGATCAATGCAGTCTCACAAGGTCATTAGAAGGTCATGTAATCAATAGGTCAATGTCATTAAAGAGGAACACTGGACCCATCATGGGACCTGTTTACATCTGGCGTTTGCTAATTTTGTCATTTTGTCTTGCTCTTTGATATTATGATAAACATATATTATGATAAAAAAAGTAGCATCAACTTTAGACTCACTGTTAAGAAGGAGACATCATCTCAAGAGTAATAAATGGACTGTACTTGTTTATTTCTGGGATTCTGACCACTCACAGCTCTTTAACTCTACATTCACCCATTCACACACTGATGGGAGGCTGTTATTGTGCATGAATACTTTTCATACTTCAAGTAAAATGTGTAAATATTACTTCTGTACTTTATTTAATAGTTGAATGCAGAACTGTATATATATATATACATATATACATATATATATATATATATATATATATATATATATATATATATATATATATATATATATATATATATATATATATATATGTATATATGTATATATATATACAGTTGGAACCACTTCCTATTTTACTTTCTTTCTTCCACGCGGTATTTCACTCCTGAAGTATCACTATTGTTCTCATGCTGAACAAACGAAGACTCTCGGGTCCCTTTACTAACTTCGTATTGACGTTTGTATATTTGAAATGTTCATAATGTAACACATTCTATGTACTGCACCACTTTGAGTCAGAATAAGCTGGTGTTTGGTTGAAGAGTGTGTTTTGTAGTTCAGCATTGAAAAGATATTTTGGAACTGGATCGGAGTTCAAATACTGCTGTCATTCCAGTCATGCATGACATGCACGTGTGTCGTGTGCTCTTATTTTACATTTTTAAAAAGCATGAAATATGTATTGTAAAACAACAGCGGCCTCAGCAGTGTTGGTTAGATGACTTAGCTCTTGTGTGAGCGGCGGTTTCAGTGACATGTGATATATGTTCTCTGCTAGAGGTGAACACGTGTGCTGGGACACAGGTGGGGAAACAATCACATGTGTGTGAGCCTAAAAGGCTTCGGCCTTCAATACACTACATACACTACACACTACATACACTACATACACTTCATACACTACACACTACATACACTCCATACACTTCATACACTACACACTATATACACTTCATACACTACACACTACATACACTCCATACACTTCATACACTACACACTCCATACACTTCATACACTACATACACTTCATACACTACATACACTACATACACTACATACACTTCATACACTACACACTACATACACTCCATACACTTCATACACTACACACTACATACACTACATACACTACATACACTTCATACACTACACACTACATACACTCCATACACTTCATACACTACATACACTTCATACACTACATACACTTCATACACTACATACACTACATACACTCCATACACTTCATACACTACATACACTTCATACACTACATACACTTCATACACTACATACACTACATACACTACATACACTACATACACTACAATGCCCTACATACACTCCATACACTTCATACACTACATACACTACACACACTTCATACACTACACACTACATACACTTCATACACTTCATACACTTCATATACTTCATACACTACATACACTTCATACACTTCATACACTACATACACTACATACACTTCATACACTTCAATAGACTACATACACTACACACTACATACACTACACACACTACATACACTACACACACTACATACACTACATCCACTACATACACTTCATACACTTCATTCACTACATACACTTCATACACTTCATACACTACATACACTTCATACACTACATATACTTCATACACTACATACACTTCATACACTACATACACTACAATACCCTACATACACTCCATACACTTCATACACTACATACACTTCATCCACTTCAATAGACTACATACACTACACACTACATACACTACACACACTACATACACTACACACTACACACTACATCCACTACATACACTTCATTCACTACATACACTTCATACACTTCATACACTTCAATAGACTACATACACTACACACTACATACACTACACACACTACATACACTACATACACTACACACACTACACACTACACACTACATCCACTACATACACTTCATACACTTCATTCACTACATACACTTCATACACTTCATACACTACATCCACTTCATACACTTCATTCACTACATACACTTCATACACTTCATACACTACATACACTTCATACACTTCATACACTACATCCACTTCATACACTTCATTCACTACATACACTTCATACACTTCATACACTACATACACTACATCCACTTCATACACTTCATTCACTACATACACTTCATACACTACATACACTACACACACTACACACTACACACTACATACACTACACACTACACACTACATCCACTACATACACTTCATACACTTCATTCACTACATACACTTCATACACTTCATTCACTACATACACTTCATACACTACATACACTACACACACTACACACTACACACTACATCCACTACATACACTTCATACACTTCATTCACTACATCCACTTCATACACTTCATTCACTACATACACTTCATACACTACATACACTACATACACTTCATACACTTCATACACTACATACACTTCATACACTTCATACACTACATACACTTCATACATTACAAACACTTCACCTGTATTGTAATACATCCTCAAACACCACAAACACGTCACAGCCTCCTGAAGCCATATAATTCCCAGAGAGAGAGAGAGAGAGAGAATACAGAGAGATAAATAGAGAGAGAGAGAGACATATAAAGAGAGAGAGAGAGAGAGAGAATACAGAGAGATAAATAGAGAGAGAGAGAGACATATAAAGAGAGAGAGAGAGAGAGAGAATACAGAGAGATAGATAGAGAGAGAGAGGGAGGGAGAGAGAGGAGAGAGAGATACATAGAGCGAGAGAGGGAGAGAGACAGAGAAAAAAAAGAGAGACAGAGAGCACACACACACACACACACACACACACACACACACACACACACACACACACACACACACACACACACACACAGGCCTGTTGGTGCAGTTTCACCCCGTCCCCTCCTCGCCTCCTCGCCTCCTCCCCTCCTCCTCCTCCCTCCCATAAACGCTCCCTCCAGCCTATCAACGTCACGCGCTCTGTTTGGGCAACGCGATGCCTTCTCGCGACACTTCCCCCCCTTTGAGGAACAAAAGAGAGTCGCGGTGGATGACATCTCGCGAGGCTTCAGCGGGTGCCCACCCTCTCGTGATGCCGACTGCAGTGTGTATAATAGCAGCTCGGGCAGCTCCGGGAGTCTAGGAGGAGCTGCAGCAAGGTCGACGCCAGCATCCCACCACGACACACACACACACACACACACACCGGGGCTGGACGCGGTTCAGTCCAGCGGCCGAGCGAGAGAAAGTTACCGGGACTGTTTTGGGGTTTTATTTCCACGGAAGAAGGAGTGTGAGAGCGTTTAAACTTCCCTGTAGCCTCATGTTCCGAGGCAGCTAACGCGCTACTCCCGCTGTCCGAGCCTGTGCGCGGGCAGAGCAGCGTGCTCTTCCCTGTCCACAGACACACGGTCGCGTGTTCGACTCCCGGGCTGCCACGTTAGTTTGTGGGCCACGAACGTGCGTTTTTTTGTGCCGCACACTGTGTCCACGTTTCCACGCTTTTGTGTGTGTGTTTTTTTTGTGCCATGTCAGCGCCATCCTCCACACCCTCCGCCTCGGCGGAGAGCGCCGCCGCGACGGATTATGATTTCCTCGTCCCAGATGCGGGGCCGAAGCCGCCGGGTCCCACCCCGAGCCAGAGCCGCTTCCAGGTGGACATCGTGACCGAGGCAGCCGGGGGGGCCGCGGAAGATAAGTCCCCGAGCTCCGACGCCTCCACCACGGTCCCGTCCAGCGACGCGGCCGCCGCTCCCGCCGCTCCTCCAGAGGGTCCTGTCGGCGGCGGCGACGAGGCGAAAGGCAGGTTTCGGGTGGTGAACTTCGCGGACCCGAGCGAAGCGGAGAGCGCGGCGACCTCTCCGGACGCGCCGGGCGACGGGCTGCAGAACGGGGACACCGTGATGAGCGAGAGCAGCTTGCATTCATCCACGGGGGGCCAGCACCACTACCACTACGACACCCACACCCACACCTACTACATGAGGACTTTTGGCCACAACACCATCGACGCCGTGCCCAACATCGATTTTTACCGGCAGACGGCAGCGCCGCTGGGGGATAAACTCATCAGACCCACCCTGTCGGAGCTGCACGATGAGCTGGACAAGGTAAGCCCGCACAGGTGCACAGTGGTTGGATTATGGATTATGCATCACTCATTATAATCAAGACTTTCGAGTCATAATTCAATCACTATGCAATTGATTGAATTATGACTCAAAAGTCTTGATAGTTACATGCCAGGTCTTGTGCACATGTGCAGACAGAAACAGCACGTGCTGTTCCCTGAACGCACCTTCTAGGTCACCTGCACCTCTGCTTCTTTTGTGTAGCATTTACATATTCAGCTATGCTTTAAGACTGAAGCTGTGGCCGACGGATGGGAGGAATGACTGAGTGCAGCTGATGTTTTTATGGCGCTGCTCTGTCCTTCTGTGTACTCCATGAACAATAAACGTGTTGCATGAACACTGCAGCCTTGCACCAGCTGTAAGGATCAGAACTATTTTATATATGTTCCATTAGTGAGGTTTGACCTGATGGATTGGGTTGAGGGCTTTGTGCAGAGCAAACCTCTCTTCATGGCGCTGACATTGTGCATGAGGCCTCTGGTATGTCGAAACTTCCCCAAAATGTTACCACAAAGTTTAAAGAGCTCTGTTTTCTAAAATATTGGTATACACCCAGGCATTTGGCTTTCACTTCAGTGGAACTAGGAACTTGGGTCACAGCAGGCACCTGTCCAAAAGTACAGTATATTGAGCTGGATGTCCACATACTTTTTGCCACATAGCGCAAGCGGCGACCTATCAGTGTTCTTCCAACAAAGTGCCTTCAACAAACGCATCCTTTTTGAAATGTATCCCAAAATCCTGTTTGTGCGACAAAAGCATCTTCATCGTATCCGTGGGTTGGTTCAGTGACTCAGTCTGGCATCCACCAGTTTACATCATGTCCCATCTTGCAATGGATTCAAGAGTAACTTCTGCAGTGTGCTTATCTGACCCAGAGTTGCCTTTTTAATTGTCAAGGTTACATGTTGATAAGCATCAAAGTGACTGTTGGCAGGAGTGGCCCGGCTAATCCACCGTGGCCCTGATGCATTTGCGCTGGTTACTCACTCTGGGATAGAGAGCTATTCCAAAGCCTGCACTGTAAACATCTCGACTATGAATAGAAGACTTTCATGAAATGCATTACATAGACTGTAGCGCTCTTTAAAACAAACCTTCTATCCCTAAGTGCCCTTTCTGAATTAGAGATGGAGTTCTTTGATGCAGCTCAAGCAGATAATTCTGATAAATGTGGATAACGGCATGAATCAGAGGAGCTTTGTGGACGTTGCTGCTTCCTTATGACATTTTTACATGAATGAACGTCTTTGTGAAGAAGCCCTTAAATGTGTTAAAGAGCTGATATGTAGTGAGCGGGGAAATTTACTATATCAAATTAGTTAAAAAGGACACTGTTACTAAAGGACCTTGTTGGTATTTCTGTTCTCATATTTGTTTTTTACTATAATATCCACTATATATTTATTAATAAATGGATTTCTATGAGTCACTCGGATTGCGTCACATAGTATTTATTAGAATGTCTAGACACTTTGGAAAGTGATCCTGTTTGACACTTATATCACTTTTATTTGTGTTCAGAGGTAACTTCCACACTGCCAACACAGTTAGCTTAGCACCAACACGGTTAGCCTAGCTCCATCAAAGGCACCTTGGAACAGCTTCAAGATGGCGTATTTGCGTATTGTTTGTGGGTCTCTGACGTCAGTATTTTTGTGCTTGATCGCCATATTTCACCACCTTAGCATTAGCATTGGCCCTCAGCCTGTCTGGTTTCACCCCGCGGTGCAGTTTAGTACCGTTTAGGTGAACAACGACGTTCATTACCAAAGCCCCGTGCCAGCCAGGTGTTGAGTGACCCTTTGCCACGCCTTCATGCCGCCACACATTGGAAGCTTGTAAAGGCATGAAGGAAATAACTTTCGCTTCCTGCTACGGAGACAAAGGCCTCAACTGGTATTTTACCCTCTTTCTGGTCAACAAGTGCTGTCTTCTGTCCAGAGAAGAGGTTTGTCAGGATGTCGAGGTGGCTGAGAAGAGCGATAACCAGCCGACAGGAGAAGAGATTATTAATACATCACTGGCAGTGTATTTATTTGGTAGCGATACTTGTTTTAGTCAAGAAGCGATGACCCACTTACTTTGCTTTCATTTTATCAACACAGTGAGCTGAAATATCAGACTGTTCAAGGGAAGGCCATCATGTGGAATTCCATGTTTACATTCCAGAGTGAGTCAGTTGGCGATCATAATTAAAAATGTCTGATGCCAGAACAGTTTCTCAATAGACTTTCCAGAAATATAATATAGCATGATTTTTTTTTTATTTTTTATTTTTTTTTTATAGCAGCTCCACAAACAAACCGGGATCACAGATACTTTGTTCCTACCAGTTTAAAACCACTGACCCTCTGTGTTTTAAAGATGCTGCACCTAAAGGATATGTGGTGAATAGGTCTCAAATCATGTTGTCTGTTTGTTTCTGTTACATTTGCTTTACGGAACAATGAATTAACACACAGCAGTCTCTCTACATGTAGTAAACATTTACTGCCCCGAGCCAGTAAGGCCAGTCTGTTACTTTTGGAAACGGTGTGACCATTTAGCCCATCGATACACAGGATGTGATGCAACACCCGATGGGCGATGCTCGCTGTTGCTGTGTTGAAGGGGGTAAAACACACGCGTTCCCGTCTTATCCAGATAACTCGGTACGCCTTCGTCCTGAAACAAGTTTGATCTTGAGATGTGAAGGTCAAGGACAACATCAGTCTCCTCCACAGATTTTGATATACTGTGTGTTTGTATGTCAACTCAGCACGGCAGCAGGCAGGGAGCACGCTTCGGCTTATTTTCTGGGGCTAGTAGACTCAAAAAAAGTTGGAACAAACACCGTTTATCTACGCTTCTACAGTCAGTCCCAACCGGAGACGGAAACCCAAACCCAGCCTTTCCCTGATATCTACTGTAATTTATATTATCGTGAATATCGTCTATCATGGCAGAAGTGAGAAATGAAGCCTCACTCGGGGTTCTTACGCTCATGGAAAACCTGGAAAATCATGGAATTATTTCCAGTCCTGGAAAAGTCCTTGAAAAAAATAAAACCCCAAAAGTTTAGTAAAAGTCATGTAAATGTGTTGTATTCATGTGTTCATGTAAATGTGTTATATTCATGTGTTCATGACGTTCATTTACGCTGAGTTTGAAATAATGAATATGCTTTTAAAAGAAAGACTCAAAATATAAGCAGGCATACATACAGGCATCTATATAAATGTTTATTCTTTTAATCAAACTATTGTCTCATTCATTTGAGTCATTTAAGGTTTACTGTATGCTTTGTATTCTCATTGTTAGTTTAAATACTACATTTACTCACTTTTTACTGTTTACACCCAGACTTCACTAAATGTTTGTCATGGACATTTGGGTTGAAGTCATGAATCCATTTGTCAGAATGTGTATGAACCCTGCATACTTTATGAAATTCAGGAATAATCGTAAAGGAAAGAACAGACTCTCACAATGTTACTTTTTTATTTATTGATCATAAACTTTATGATTTTTATTTTTTATATAACTTTATTTAATCTTTTGTTTTTCACTAAAAATTATGAAATATATGAATTCAGGTCAGTTTGCATGGCTCGGGTTCTTGGGTATCGGTCTCAAATGGGTCGGGTCTTGACGAGCCGGGTTCTGGATCCACATGAGGTTCTCCGCTGTGTCCTTCAACATGACAGGATGCTGCTGGTCCAGGGTCACTTCCTGCAGTCAGTCGCATAGTCTAATGAACAAATGTTGAAAAGCAGTCTCCCTTTCCCCGCTCGTTATTCTCTGAAGCAGCTGATGAGCGCCCACGCCCGACCCGGTCAAGTAGTTTGTGATGAAAAGCTGGTCTCCTTCTTCTTTTCTCAAGGTCGTGAAAGAGAGCTCCTATTGTGTTCCAGTCAGAACACATCGGGTCTTCGTGGCGAGCGAGTAGTTCGGCATCAGGAGTCGAGCCGGTTTCACCACCATGAAATTACTGCAGATTTAATTATCCGCCGTCGCTGGCTCACGTTCATAGAGGCTGCACTGTTTGGCCTTTGAGTCTGGGGAAATGGCTTTTGGACGGTGACATAGGGGGTTGTGGTGGTCTGAAGGTCGTGGTGACCCTGGTGTTTCCGCTGTATCCGCTCTAACGGGGAAGAGTTCCCCCCCCTCTTTGTACCACGTCCAGATCGAAATGTGCAACGGAAAGTCCACTGTACCAATTGACTGTTGTGTTTTCACAGCAATCAATGAGTCGGTCAGTGTGCTGTCAGGGCAGTTACAGACCCGCAGTGCTGCGTTCCCCCCATGGCCTTCATGTCCTATAGGGGCCGAGACGTGAGCGCCACTAGTAGAGAAGTGGGTTTATTTGTTGGGACGGGCCTGAGGGTCTCGCTGCCCGTCCTGTAGCGTAACTGACCCTGGATCAGCCCGCAGCAGTGTGCTGTAGGTCTGTATTGACCCGTCAAAGAGGGTGACAGGGCAGATGTATTCGGTCCGGAGCGGCCGAGCAGAAACGCGCTGTGCTTAAATATTGATGCTGCTCCGGTGGGGCGCTGCGCTCTGCTGTTGTCATGTCTGGTTACGTAGTTGAGCAATGTCAGCCCCTCCCTCCCGCCCAGCCAGCGGCCCGTCGTCTCCTTTTTATCCATTCGGTCATTTCAACATGATCTCCATCTACGTCGAGACTTGAACTGGAGACAAACGCCCAAATTGCTCGACTAATCACTCTTTCAATTCAAGTCGGTTCACTTTATTTTACTTCAGGAACTGACAAATTCAGCAAAGATCCATCATGTAAAATAACATCTTCACATACAAAGCTAGGACATTGAGTAGAAGCCTAGATCTCTGGAGATCCTCCCATGGCACTTTCTTTGGATAAACGATTCCTTTTCATTGTGAATTATGAAATGGTCGCATCCGGCGCCGCGTGGCAGTGAGTTCAGTATCGCTACCAGAGAGCTGGAGGCAGGTAGTGCCACAGCAGCATTATTACCTTGTCGATGACATTAGGTCAAGTCTACTCCACTCTGGAAAGCAGCCATTGGTTCTGGGTGATCCGTAGGTTTAAAAAAAAAAAGTTCCATGTGAAGTGGATGCAAGCTCGGACATCTTCCTCCTCCTGCGGTGTTAGCACACCGATTGGTCCAGTATCACACAGGCTGCACCAATCAGCATGTGTGTTACCTTTTGATTTGAGTGTGTGTGTGTGTGTGTGTGTGTCCCTCATTCCCACATGGACCTCATGGGATGTGTGTTACTCTTAACCACATCACTGACGTTTGCAGTAATTGGCCGTGTTAGAGTTCATTATTCTGTCTGACAATGAGGTTGAGCGGTACTGTCGTTGTTTTTACATCCAAATTCTACTATTTTAAGAACTAATAACCTGAACTCCTTTTTATTATTATTGCTATAAGAAATCTGACTATTACAGGACAAATTGTAAGTAGTACTATAATTTTTTTTCTACTGGTATTGAAAGGATTCCCAGTCAGGCCTACGTAAGTTTCTGATTCTCAGATAAGCTGTAAAAACGTGGTAGACTGGAGATGCACCTCCTACTTTGAACTGTCATGCTTACTGTTAGCTGGATGAAGTCCTACGCTCAAGTTCATTGTGTCCAGCATGACTTGTTTTAATCTATTCAGGACGTTCTTTTAATCTATTCAGGACGTTCTCTGCTGCTTTTCTGTGTAGAACCTCAAACAAATACAAGGTGTGTTTGAGTATTTCATTCTGGATCTCAGAGGTCAAACTGCGGAATGTCCTGACACGCATCTAGTGGACTGACTCAATCAGGTCATTGCTCATGAAATCGAGTTTAGGCTTAGGTTTACACCCTTGTCATGTTGCCGTTTGTGAATTTAAAGGTAGAAAAGAAGCCAAAACAGAAACACGGTGCCAGCTGCTCCGTACGTGTTGCCTGACCAACAGCGAGGTACAGCTGTTGAGCTGTGCGGCTCTTTACAGGAGATGCTGTGAGCGCTTGCACAATGGACGCGTTTGTCTGAGTGTTGCGTGTTATGTTTTTTTTTTGCAATCCCCCCCTCCACACACACACACACACACACACACACACACCCCTGTTTCTACACGGCTCCCCCTTCTCTTTGTTTTGCGGAACAGATTGTACACAGAAACAGGAAGCAAAGGACGCCCTGGGCTTCTGGTGTGGCCTTTGACAGGAGAGGGAGTCCTTTTGTCTCAGCATCAGCCATGGCTGATGGCCTTACAGCTGTTGTAACACACACACGTGCACACACATGCACACACACACACACACACGCACTGTGGCAACAGCTCGTAAACCTCTGTGTGGGTTAGTGTGCTTTTGGACCTGGCCTTCTTCTTATCCTTACATCCAAGTGCGTCACGCGGGACCTGGTGTCAGAAATAGCGCAGCCCCCCCCCCCCCCCCCCCCCCCCCCCCCCCCCCCCCCGAGACCATTTGTACCAGCTCACATGTACAGTAATTACACTGGGAGGACTGGGAGGCCATGGTTTGTTCCCCCTTACCGTACAATGAGGTGAAGTCAACACATGGAATTTTCCGCAAAGAAGCAAGAAGTCAACGAGTTAGACGATGGCTCCATTTCTGACTGATGGCTGTTTTAATCAACTGAGTAATGGTTTTACCTTTTGGTTGTAGCTTGTTGGGGCTCAAGCGCACCTCGGTGGTGGTGAGGGAGGGAGAGGCTAACGCTGTGTAAAAGACCTGAGAGTGTAAAGTATTTTAATAGTTTATCTTTTTTTTTAAAGTTGTTACTGCAGCTGGTGCATTTCCGGTTGCGCTCTTTTTGTTTCCTTTTTTTTTATTAGAAGGGACAAAACCAGAAGTTGGTGGTAATAAACGGGAGGAAATGAAAAGTTGCCATAACGATGGGAAATGGTGATAAAAAGGTTACGGATGTGTTAGTTTTAGCACCTGGCTGATTTGGGCACACGGTTAGTACCTGTTCAAGTTAATTTGAGAACATATTGTTTTAGATTGTTACCGTTTCAGAGCTTGAGCTAACTAACTGCTTTTTCCGTTTTTTCTTCATAGTTCTTGCGGTGAGTTCAATAAACCTTTTATGAACCATCAGTTAAAGACTCCAGACTACAATTCAGCCGGGGATGCTACGCGCTGCTCTTTTGTTTGGTCAAGCCTGTTGAAACAAACTGTTCAGGGTTCCCTTCCCTTGCGGGAGTAGAAGCGGAGGCCCGGACTCTCCGGATAAGTTGTTGGAACCTGGAGACCCTCGCCGACCTAAAGCCGCTTTGCTGACTTGTGGAATGCAGCTGTATTGCGTCACGCTGCTAAGAACAAGAGCATTTGTAGAAACCCTGTGCTCAGTTTGTCACGAAACAACGTCCTCGTCAGCAGCTGGAAGGCACTGGTTTCCTGTCCCCCCAGTGCGTCCCACCCTGTGTGGGCCAGTACAGAGAACCCTGGCGGGTTAAACGGTATCTGTTGATTGTGTCCGTGCTTCAGACAGAGCAGTGGCTGTAAGGTGCAGCAGTGAAAGGGGATCAGCTCCTGTCGGATGAACTCCGCTTTGCAAACACTGAGCTTGTATTGACTGAACCAAACAAGCCAGGGATTAAAAATAATGGTTGGCCTGAGGCCAGTATAAAAGGCACACTGGGGCAGTCGACCCGGGACCGGACCAGAACCTCTAGAACGTATTTAGTCCACATCGATGTCTCTTCTAACCAGGTGAGAGACCTTATGCAACACGGGGAAGCTGTCCATATAGAGCAGTGGTTCTCAAATTTTTTTGTCGCGCCCCACTTTGGAGGAAGAAAATTTTTCGGGCCCCAACAAAATTGTAACAAAATTATCAAACTTTTTGTGACTCCTCCATTTGTGCTTTCTCAAATAATGGAATGAAGAAAATTTAAATTACTTTGTTAGAACAATGCAAATAAAGCTGCAAATAACCTGTTTTGCACTAAATATATTTTCAAGATAATAACAATAACGTTCAACCTGTGAAAAACAGAATGAGTGAGATGTGAGCATCACGTTGTATTAGTGGCTGCACGGAGCTGCTTTCTCTCTACACATCTTTTTAATAAAGGATTATTTAAAAAGGAAAAAACATTTTTTTTTTTTTTTAAGAATCTGGATCTCCCCCCCGCGCCCCACCTGTAATACCTCCACGCCCCGCTAGAGGGTCGCGCCCCACAGTCTGAGAGCCACACAGCTATGCTACGGCCCTTTATGAGCGCTGCAGTGGAAAACCGTGAGTTCCTCTTTAACGAGTCTCCTTCAGCGCTAAACATTTGATGTATACGAGATCCAAATGAAACATCTGGAAAACGTTGGGTTACAATAATATTTTCCAACATGGAAAACGCACAGAAAAGTCCCTCCTCTGGAATGTCGTCCCCTTCTAGGAACGACCTTCACGATCACGTTTCCTGCAGATCGACCGTCCGTCTGCCAAACTCAGCACTTCTCAAAAGCACATGCGCTATTTCCTCTTTGGGGCTCAGTTGGCCTCAGAGTGGGGGGGAGGGGGAATGTCACTTTCTCACATGATAGATATGATAGATAGATATATAATTTGGCCTGTTTTAAACTAGGCTTCATTCGGACCAACTACTCAGAGCAAAAGGTTTTAGAAAAATGATGTCTTTGTTGGGTATTGATACAAATATAGTACATGTCCCAAAGCCGTGTATCGTACTGACACTAGTATCAAAAGCTTTCAAATGTCTCTCCACTAAATAATTAAAACGCCCAGTAGAAGACGGTGCACATTTTTAGAAGCATTCTTCCCTTTGTTTAAGTTAGCCGTGCCTCTAAAGAGGGGAATGAGTGTTTTCTCTTGTTCCCTTCAATGTACGTCCCGTCAAGGTTCTCGGCTCCTAATGATTCACCTTGAACTTCAGTCGCTCGGACAATGAGAGCGTTGCTCTGTATTTACATCCACACGTCTGCAGCGCTGACGTTGCTCGGCAGGAAGCCGTTTGACGAACAAGTCAAGAATGTTTGGAGGTCAACTTCCTGTGAGCGCGTACGTAGCATCATGGAAAACTGGCAGACATCCTTTTACGTGACCGTGTTTACAAGCTGCCACATGTGTGCTGGGTTCCACATGTGGCAGGATGTGCCCGCAATCCGCTCAATTTCCACTCGATGGCAAAGTCCTTCTTGGTGACCCGCTTCTACAGCGGGGCACAGGAGCAAATGCCGCTGTGGCCACATTGCGGTTTGCCTTGATGCTTTTTTTTGTTCCTTGGGTCAGTTGGTGTTTGTGAATTCAAGAACAGCGCCGTCTGGTTCAGAAAAGCTCTCCCAGTTGATATTGATGATAACGTGTAGTCCAGTGAAGCAGCAGTTTGTAGAATCCAACAGTTTCTGAGTGGAGTTCTGTTGCACACGGTCCCTAGCAGGCCACCTGGTGCTGTGTCTGTTCTTTTAATATATTGTTTGACGTTAAAGTTTGACGCTGTAGTTTGAAGTCAAGTGTTTTGTATTTATAGTATACTTTAAACGGTTCATATATTGTTTAATTTGAAGGAAAAAAAATTACCTTGGCAATAAAAAAAGCTCGTTTTAGCACCGGTATCGGGGGAAAAAAACCCAAATGATGCCCATCCCTATGTACAGTGTCTGCATCCTGAAACGATAAGCGGCCCATCTCTGCTTCAGTGCCAAACACATGCACCGTTCCACCCCAGACTAGGAGCCGATCACCGTTCCCAAACCTCCCTCTCCATCCCGGTCCACTCCCAGTTGCCGCTATCTGGTGGAGCAACAAAGCCCCTCACTGTGTTCCCCGTGCCTCACTCGTCGCCTCTTTCACACTCGCGCCAGAGTCCAGCGGTAACTCGACACAATTCATAAACAGAAGTCTCTGCAGTGTCGGGCCGGGCCATTTTGGTTCTATCAACAGGCCTCAGTGGGCTGCAGGGAATCCAACTCTGGGAGAGTTTCAGTGCAGTAAAAGAATAATGAAGTGAGTGGTGGGAGGTTTTTTCAAACAATGGTGAGATGTCTGAGACGGCGGACATCTGATCGTTCCTCTCGGTCCCCGACGGTCACGCAGGGAGGACGGGGGACTGGAATAGGTATCTGAGAACCCATCAGCATCCGCCTGGCTCCAAAGACGCTTACCGCTGCAATGTAAACCAATACGTACATCGGACACAGTGTGCCAAGGGGCAAGCGGGATCTTAACACATATTAAGTCTACGAGCCGTGCCAACAGCCCACAGTCTCATTGCTCTGCTTCAGATTGAATCATGCGCCCGTGTGACTATCAATGTTTTCCGTCTGCACAAAGCCACCGTGTCACGTCTCCGTTTGTTTGAGCCGGAGAGAAGAGAGAAACGACTAAAATGGAGCTGCGGAGAAACAAATCTGTGACATCTGAGAGGTTTTCTTTAGAGATATATAAAAGATCATAATCATAATCGTCATAATCTTCATGAAAACGACCAATGGCAACATTATTTATTTAATTAACGATGCAATTTATTTCCTTTGATTTCTTTTTTAAACAAATAGCTGTAAACGACAAAGTAAATGGTCATTTAGATTTTTTTTTTTTTTTACAGTTTATACTGCCTTTTTGAAATGGTTTGAGAATCTTTTTCCCGTAAATGGTGGTGAAAAAAGTTAAAATATAGTATGCCTGTAGTCTTTTTCCACCCAACAATTGATCAGGAATCAATAAGAGGCGTCCATAATGGGATCGGATTGATAAAATCGTTTTTAATATTATTTCCCATCCTCAGCTGCAACCACAGAATGTTTGGTAGTTTTGCTTCATCAATAACTTAAACAATGAATCAATTATTAAAATGGTTGCTGTCTAACTTCCTGTTCATAAAGCAGAAAGCTCTTACATGTTGATGCTGATCTCACTTCTACTGGCTTCTGAAAACAATCCTCTTATTTAATGTGCTGCTCTTCCAGTTTCCATGTCATCACAAACCTTGGCTCGCATGTTTAGAGCAGTATTGAAATGCCAGATTTACAATAAATAATAATGAGTCAATATCGCATCAGCCCACTGTTCCTAAAGCAGGATGCAGAGGTCAAATGTGATATACGTACCTGGCTTAGTTTTTTTACTTACTCCTGGCTTTAAATGTGGGCTAAATAACCTCCAGCGTGTGGCTTTTATTTCCAAAATGTTCAACTCCTACACGCTCCAACGTAATCAGACATGAAAATCCCTCACCTTTAGACGAAATTCGCCGTTTTGAAACCAAAATAGGTAACCTACGTGAATGGTGTAGATCCGAAGAGTTTTTGTTTTTAGGAGGGGGTAAGAGGGGAAGGGGGGGGGGCAACTGTCCGCCGTTTCTGAGATTGGAGTGGGACACAGAAAAAAACTGAGGTCGTGATCATCTTAGCAATAGAAGATCTTTGACGTGTCGAGTCTTGGCCAATCAGCGTTAAGATGTCTACAGCGGCTTCATTTCCCTCCCACCAGTTTAATAATAGCAAGCTAGTCAGCCTGCTAACACGTTAGCTAACGTTGTTGGGAGACAGCGAGTGAGATTACTGGCAGCGGAGAGTCCGTGGCAGCGTGTGACGTCAGACAGGAGAGCGGCGAGTCAGCGGCTCTGTTAGTTCTACCTATCGACACCTCACTACATATAAGGAGAGGACAATGGAGATTTTATCCAACTTTTATTTTATTAAAAAAAACAAAATGAGTTTCTTCCGTAGGGTGGCCGGGCTCCTGTTTATATTTAAGGGTTTAAGATCTACGTGAAGGAAAAAGTGTATCCTCTAGTTAATTATAATCTATATAGTTATGCGGTTATCACTGTCACACAGAGAGAGGTGTGCATGTTCAGGTTTACTGGTGGAAACATTATTCAGTGTTCTAGACTAACAGTGACGTCTCCTCAAAGTAAAGTGGTGTAACAGTATGACATAATATGGTCAAATAAAAAGGCTGGTACATTATACATATTATGGCATATAAGTGTAATATTATGAAGTGAAATGCAGTAGTAGCAAAACAATATTCAGTATTGTACAGCAGTATTGTAAGTATTAAGTCTACAAAATATATATATATATATATATATATATATACACACACACACTACCGTTCAAAAGTTTGGGGTCACTTAGAAATGTCCTTATTTTTCTGAGAAAAGCACTGTTTTTTTAGATAACATTACATTAATCAGTAATAGACTATAAATTGTTAATGTGGTAAATGACTATTCTAGGTGGAAACGTCTGTTTTTTAATGAAATATCTACATAGGTGTATAGAGGCCCATTTCCAGCAACTATCACTCAGTGTTCTAATGGTACATTGTGTTTGCTCATCGCATAGAAGACTAATGGATGATTAGAAAACCCTTGTGCAATTATGTTAGCACAACTTAAAACAGTTATGCTGGTGAGAGAAGCTATACAACTGGCCTTCCTATGCATAGCATCACATTGTGGGTTCATTATACTCTCAAAATGGCCAGAAAAAGAGAACTTTCATGTGAAACTCGCTAGTCTGTTCTTGTTCTTAGAAATGAAGGCTATTCCATGAGAAATTGTGAAGAAACTGAACATTTGTCTGGGCGACCCCAAACTTTTGAACGTGTGTGTGTGTGTATATACAGTATATGTACAATTGGGTATTGACAAAAGAAGAATTAAACCCATAATGATCATAGTTTGTCAGCTTCTCGACGAGTGGCGCTGTTCGGCACTGACTCTCCCGTCACCCTCCCGCTGGTGTCACCTTTTTCACCCCTCATGAGTTTGTAGTAAATGTTAGACCCAGTGACAGGCTGGCATGAAATGGCTTGCATAATACTCAGTAAGGAGGCCATAATAATTTTTGACTCATGGCTGAAGTTAAGTTTCTCCAGCTCTCCCCAGGTTGGCAAAAAAAGCATCTCAAAATGCATCAGATTGATGCTTTAAAATATGGAATATTTAAATTTTTCTTACCGGGGAGCATGCCCCCGGACCCCCTAGAGGGGTAATATCCTTCTCACCTTTTTCACCCCTGACCCGTTTTCATGCCTGATAATACTCTCCTTGGGAAAGCTAAGTGGCTGCAGTGATGTTTGTTTTTCCGTTTTAATGAGCTGCTCCAGCCTCACCGACACACAGGAGCCTTATTTGTTTTTTGATTAGGCGTGTTGCGTCAGTCCTGATAATCATGATTATTCATGAGTACGTAGTCAGCAGAACATGCCAGCGGTTCCAGGAAATGTTCTGTCCTTCCTTGATGTGATGATGTCAAGCTACACAGGATGTGTAGTAGGTCTTGAAACTGGCTCAAAACCTCACTTGTCTTTGTCCAAGGTCGAAGTTTGTGAAATCCAATTTCCTCATTGGTGTTTTTTTTAGTTTGTTTTACGATGCCGAGTCGCGGTGCAGTCTGCCCTGGCGTGCTCGGCTCTCGATGCGCTGCCATTGTTGTGCAAAGCCATCTTTTGTGTCGCTTCAGCCATGTAGATGATGATCGCCGGCTCATCCTGTGTCGTCTCTACTGTGCTCTCAGCGGCCGGAGCTGCAGTTATCGGGTCAAGTCAGACTCTCTACTTGATGCCGGCTTGTAGCGCTGCTGCTGCCAAAGCCGTGCAGCCGACTGCCACAGCTGACGGCTGCAACGTGTTCCCAACACGCAGCAAGCAACACATTTTAACAAATCAGGACATCAGAACCTTCTCCACTCTAAAGATGTCCCTGAAACGGAGGCAGAGACCTTTTTATTCTTTTAGGAGTAAAACAAACTATTTAGCCATAGATCAGAGATGCTAGAGGATGCCGTCCTGAATCCTTCACCATTGATTTGTGAAACTCACAAGGGTTCATGAGGAGGCCGTCCATGTCTCTGCTGTCGACCTGTCAATCACAGTAAGCCCGCCCTAAAGCAGGAATGCTTAAGGTAACTCATGTTTACTGAGGGAATAAATCAAGAGAAGTAGTCATTGTCTCACTGACTGCTACCTTAGGAGTCGCCCCTGCTGGTCAGTAGAGAGAATGCAGCTTACAGATACTCTGGAGAACCGCCTGCTTTTGACTCAGTAAAAATAAAAAAAGGCATACATGCACACAAATGGTTCTTTCTACAGACGACATGATTTACACACAATCAAATGTTCAGGATACTATTACAAACACAAAGATGGAAAAGAGAAATCTGTTGAGTGGATAATGATGTTCTCTTATTTAACTTTTTAACTTAAACAAATGTCACTTTAACATACACTTACATTAACGTTTTCTGTTTGTCTGAGCACTTTATCTTATACTTAATTTAATACCCATTGCACTGTTGTTGTTTGTCTCGTCTAACGTCTCATGTCTCATGTACGCACCTTCTGCCTAGAAAGACTCCTCGTTTGTGTAAACATTCCTGGCAAATAAACGGTTTCTGATTAATTCTTCTAAGAAGAAACACGAGCAAAGCCGCTTTGACGGCTTTTATCTCTCCGGTGTTCTTACTCACCCACTGTTTCTGTTGTGAATTAACCCAACGCTCTCTTCTGGAATGTCTGTGGAGAACTTATCCAGTGTTTCCACATTCCTGAGCTTCAATACCAGAGCGGGGAACACTTTATGACTAAATGTCACCTTTTAAATAACATGTTTATAGATGTATTTAAGGGTTGCAAATTGTTTGGTAATCATACTCATCCTTAATGTATTACATAAACTGTAACAATAAACAGTTATTGTGATCAGAATGTAATTGTTCTTTTATCCGCTATAATGGAATATATAATTTATAAACTAATTATTTTGTATTACTAATGATACAATAACATACGTTTCGAGTCATTAGTAATTAGCATTGATACTCGTTGGAAGAGCGCGCGCACACACACACACGTGGAGCTAAGGTTAGCGGAGAACGTAAGCACGTCATTAACTAGCATTAGCACTTCAATGCTAAGCTAACGACAGAAGGTATACTAAACGCGACCTGCTTTTTCTTTTTATTGATCGTAACATAAAGACCTACCCATCTTTACAGGAACATTTGTGTCTTCTGTCTGGATCTCCAGGTGATGTTCAGGTGCTTCACTTTCATCTTTCCAACCAGTTTCCACTGCTGAGTCCGTCTGATATCCTGAATGAGTCCTTCAGAAGCATATTGGAGACTCCTCCGTCTGCTTCTCTCTGGTTTTTAAAAAGTTTCAACCGCTTGGTTCATAAATCAGTCGGAAAAAAAACGGGCCTCACAGATGTGTTTTTAATGTATTCCTCCACTCATCTGTAGAAGAAAATATACCAGACCAGCACATAAAACGCGTAAGCGAAGCTACACGGCTGGTCAGCATGGTTTCACGTGAAGAGGCCGGCTGGCATGAAGTCTGACTCGTCTACAGATGAACCAACAGATGCTGCCGGGTTGACGTGTCCCTCACGTCACACGGCAGCAGACCTGGGCTCCAGCGTTGCATAAGGACATTCGCGGCATGACCTGACGTCCCTTTTGGAGAGGAATGTGTCCCGTTGCCCAGCTGTTTCAATAGCTTGTGCCAGAAGCTGATTTGATTATCTTTTTGAATTGTCAAGCCAACCTACATAATACGTATGCTGGTGTTCAGTTTGTCTGTTCCAAAGCCTCAGACATTTTAATGAATCCAATAAATCCCCCATGACCAAACCAGGCCTGGTGTTCGAGGGCTTCGTGTGGGTTTTGTAGCTGAGCATCAAAAGGTCTGTCAGATGTATGGCTTTATTAGCTTTCTTTTATCAGGTCCATTTAAAGTAAATAAATCTGTTTGTACATCTGGTACTCATTCACAGGCATCTAATGAAGAGATTGATTCTCTGGCCAGTTTAAAAGAACATTCTAGTTTTCATGAGTGTAATCCTAAAATCATTGGAGATTGTTGTATGTTATTTAGAGCGCCACGCTCGGCATGTAAGAACCAAGAAGAGTAACACAGTTTCCATCAATTGTACGGTCGTTGCTAAATGTATACTACTATTACCTCTTGAGATAATCGGGTGAAATAAAGTCTATTCTCTGGGACCTTCCCTCTGCCGCGTCCCGTTAACAGAGACTCTGCGTCATCGTTACAGAGCTGGATGATGTCATTGCTTCGCTTTCAGCGGCTCACCCTCCAGTCTTTGGGCTCCTGTTGGCTACTGAAGAACAATGGGTCAGACGGCAAATACTTCAAGTGAAAGGTGTGAGTCATGCAGAGTCTTGTAGTGAGTCTGTGTCATTGGCTGTAATAAAGGCTATTCTTTTAATTTCCTGCTTGGTCCCGTGTAGACTGGCTATCTTTTGGATTGATCCCAAGAATGATATTCTTACTGTTTGCACAGTTTGCCAGTCCCTGAGTGTACCTTAGGTCTAGACAATGTTTATATCCTCCAATTGTCTGGTCTGATTAGTCAGGGATGGGATGGTGAGGACTAATGCAGGTGCCTCATGTCATCTGCAGAATACACCCTAAGACAAGAATGCACTCAATTACTGCAACAGATAAGAAAAAAAAAAGTTTGTCAAGCATCTTGCTGATAATTTTCTTGCTGATGTTAATGTTCGCAAATGCATCATTAATTCATTTGATTTCTTCACGCAATTCAGTTATTCAAGAACTTTAATTTAACTTTAAGGAAATATCTAATATAAAAATGGGCTTAAATTCTTGCAAAGCATTTTATTCCCACTTCCAGTACTTGATGATACTTAATGAAGTTACATTTTCAGCCATAAATGGAACCGGCACTACCAGGAGAGCCAGACGTTTGTGTCCCATTTCCACACTAGCTTTGCTCCCCTTGCCTCTATTCCACAAAATGGTTCCTCACCATTAGTTTTATTTAATGTATTCTGAGACTAAATCAAATGAATGCTTTATGCTAATAAAAGTCCCCAGATTTCCTTCAGCAAAGAAATGCTGTTCTCTCATAACATTGCAGCTATAACAGGAACCCACTGTTACTTAAACGTTGATGAAATAATTGTGACATCTTTGTTTGGTTTTGAAAGTTCCGAGTTCAGTTGTTTCCTCTTAAACTGAGTACCCTAACATTTCGTTCCGACTGTCAAAGACTGATTTAATGAAGCTCTTAAAGAGCAAAGAAAGAGTCCAGAACCTGACATGGAGAGGAATTCTGGCTCCTCCAGCCCGTCGAGCTGCCATGGCCAGATTGCGGCAGAGTTGTTGCTGAGAGGACACGGCAGGGTGTTCATGTTGACAGATCGCTCGGGTGAAATGATGCTGAGTGATGCTCAAGCCCTCCTCCCTCCCACGGCTCGGCTCTATACATCCCAGGCTCGGCGCTCTTGGATAATTTATTACACCGATGTATGCGGCAATCGTAACGGAGCCTGTGTGCCGAGAGATGTTCATTCCCATTTGTTTTCATGATTCCTCTCTCTTACCATGGGCACTGGACAGGTTTCCTTTCAAATCTATCGCAGATAGAAGTCGAACATTTGAAAAACTCTCCAAATGTTTGCATCCGCTTTCGTTCGTGGAGATCAGCAGCAGGAAGCACCAGTTCTGCAGAGAAAAGCGTTGTAACATTCGGGGAGAATAGGAGGCAACAAGATGACGTAACTTGAGCCAAACTGGACGAAAGAAACTTTTCCACTTCAGCCAAGATGCAATATTTTACTTTTCTTTTTTGCCTTCAGTTTTTTTGTAAGCACAAATTGAAACTGGGTGCCAGCCCACCCTTTTTTGAGAAGTGTGACATTATTTCGGGCCAAAATGGACCGTGCAGGGCAGTAATTAATATGCATCAATGAAAAGTGTCAATTTGTACAATTAGTCTACTATTAGGATATGAACATTACTGTCCTCATCAGTGGACATGGGTCCTGAGGGCATGTGCACATCAATGGTCCGCACAGCAGGCCAGAACTATACAACCACACTTCCTCTCCACTGCTGTAAAATGAAACCGCGCTTCCACTGAATCCATAACCACAAGGTCATCCATATCCAAAGAAAACTGTCTGTCCCTTTATTCTATTGGTTTCATAAGCATTCACAAACTGGAATACAAGTCCTACATTCACAGAATATCGAACCAGAAGTCTTCCGTAACACTTTAGCCCTGAGAACAGGGATGGATGCCAGTTTTCGTCACTGATCTCCTTCAGGGTTTTGATGACTCTTCTAGATAAAGGCAGATAAGGAGCTTTCATGCGACCCAAAATATCTGTCCTACCATGGCTGGGGACCAAACATAATAC
This sequence comes from Taurulus bubalis, assembly GCF_910589615.1. Taxonomy (NCBI): domain Eukaryota; kingdom Metazoa; phylum Chordata; class Actinopteri; order Perciformes; family Cottidae; genus Taurulus; species Taurulus bubalis. The sequence continues at coordinate 1,988,032 of NC_136607.1, read as the reverse complement.
TTTTAAAAACTGTCAAGTACTTTTGACATCAGATGTCTGGTCGTTACTGCTTGTGTTCAGACGTAGTTTATGATTAACTTTGGCTTATTTTTTTTCTAGTTTGGGTACTTTTAAGATATTGTCCAAACTAACCCAGTACAGTCAAACAATACCTGCAATGGATCCTTTTTGTGTCATTGAATGCAACGTGTGATCGGCTCACTCCTGCAGAAGCTACAACCCAGACAGTCTGGATTGCCTGCTGCACACGGGAGCCGGTGGCTAGCACCCAGCTAATGGTGGTTAGCAGTCAGCGAACTGGTGCTAATGGCGCCAATAACGTCAATAGTGCTGTCAAAGCTAACAGTTTGAAACCTGAAGGGTGGGTGCTACGCCTCTGTAACAGGGTTCGACCCCCGTGGGCCGAGGGGCGGTGATATCAGCAGCTTCCATTCACACGATGGGTGTAGGCGCCATTAGTTATGTCTGTATTTTATTGTGGTAGTTTATATATAGGCCACAGGTGCAACTGACACGGAGCGATGACGATTGGGTGACGGGGAGATCGCACAGTCTTTACCACAAGCGCAACACTTCAGACGGAGACCAGGAAACCAATATAACAAGTTGTATGTATTATCAGCAGGGAAATATAATTAAACGGGAACCTCACCCAAAGATATACGAACGGCCTGGACTCTTTCTGAAAAGGCGAGTAAGGAACAGGATCTCCTCCCGCACCCAGCCGAGTGGCTAGTCACGGTGACCAGTCACGACAATGGGTATCGACTGAAGTGCTCCATTGATGTCACTTTTATGGTACTGGTGGCGTCATTTTTTTAAACATTACCCATCCCTAACTAGGGAGCGTTGTGTTTGTCTTTGCACTCATGAGCGTGAACACAATCCTTCCATTGGTGTTGCTCTATTCCACTAATCTACAGACAGCCGTAACTAGGGATGGGTATCGTTGGGTTTTTTTCCGCTACCGGTGCTAAAACAATACATTATTAAAGAATAATACATTAAAGAAAGATTGTTTTCTTCTTCGGCAAACACCAAATGTACCGAGGAACAAACGTCTCCTAATAATCTCACTTTGGAGCGTTTGGCGTTTAAAACAGACGTTTCCTAAACGAGGTTTGGCGCCAAAAGCGGAGCGTTTCTCTTCGGCTCTTCTTCTTGACACACAATTGTTTTTTGTTGCACGTTGCGTTATTCAAATTGTTTTTTTGCTAAATACAGCCACACTTTTGACCGTTTACCTTTCGACATTTTCTCTGTTAAAAGGTTGATGCTAGATTGCTAGCTAGCTACTGTAGCTATACAAACGGTAGGCTATCGTCACCTGCTGCCAGGGCGGAGTCATCAGAGTAGTGTAACAAAGTATTTAAATCGGCTCAGGTTTTCGGTACCCAACCCTAGACGAGGACGACGAATGCAAGCTGGTAAACATGAATATAACTTCTGGATTTAAAATGCATGAAGAATGATTTGGTTTGAGAAACCAAATGCTCTCGACGGAAACACCCAATGTGTTTTGGTGAGAAACACTGACCTTTGTTTGACACAGAACCTCTGTAAAATTAGCAGTAGGTGATCATTGTCCCCAGGGATGAGCCACAGGTGGTTTTGTTGGACCAATGGCCTTTCCTTAACACACCCTCAAACCCAACTTGAACAAAGAATATTACGTAATATCATAGACTGATTCCCTTGAGGTTTGCTGAACACAGTCGTGGTCGTCAGATAACAACAATGGGGTAAAACATTCTTTTATCTTTGAAAGCAGCACGCCTCGAAGGACGGCAGCACGTCTGTTCTTTGGTTCAAACTCACTTCTATTGTGACTTACAATAAGCATAGCAGCTAATTAAATGGCCCATATTGTTACGCCATGGAAATGATGGGAATGACTCTTTCGTTCAGCTGCTTGTAAAGGATGTCGGACTTGTCCTGAAGTCGTGCTGTTAGGCTTATTTTTATCAGACACCCTTTTTTCACGTGCAATCATCCTGGTCAGCGGGGGTGCTGTGAAAACGATTGGTGAGCAGACGTCCTGTGTTCGCTCTGAGCGCGTTACGAGGGCCGTGACTCAGGCAGGAGGGGATGCTGTGAACCCAGGAGGAGGCTTCCTGTGTTTGAGCCGCTCGTAGTAACAAGGACGGGCTGTCAGACAGCGGCCCTTCTCTCATTTACATTACATGATTATTTTTGCCTCCTAATTTCCAATTCCCAATTGTGTTTAAAAAAGGCAATTACAGCTGGGCTACTTTCAATAAAGAGCAGTCTTTTGAGCGCTACAACGGGCAGTCTTTATTCTGTGACAAGGTCAGATTCTAACTGTGTGTGTGTGTGTGTGTGTGTGTGTGTGTGTGTGTGTGTGTGTGTGTGTGTGTGTGGTGTTTTTTCCCCCACAGCTTGTACAGTGAAACCCAACTCTGAACCTTCATGTGACTCGCAGTACAAAAGATTGAAGTATTGATGTTGGAAACGTTTCCGTGAAGAGTTTGTAGTTTATTTAGAATTTATTTTCCCTTTTTACTTGATTTTCAAAAATGATTTGTCTATTCAGGAGATAATAACCTTTTTTAAAAAGGTGTGAAAATCCCCCTGCGCCTATTATCAGACACAAAACGACAACATATTATCTCTGCAACCACATCGTTGTTTAACTTCATTTAAATTGCTACAATCTGGTGTAAAACATAATTAAAGTAACAGTTAAGTTTAAGTATTTACATAATCTCCAAATGAGTTTCAGTCAAAAAAACTGTCGTTCGGTTAAAAAAAAAAAAAAGAACACCCAAATGCTCTATAGTGTTCTATTATGATTTTTTTTTTTTTTGCAGATTCCGATTCTTTAGGTTCTACTCTTTCCAAAAAGGTGTGTTATTAGTATGTGGGCTGTTGTTAGGGCACCATAATACAGTTTGAACAACTCTGTGACCGCTCAAGGAGACATTTTTGATAAATCTTGCTCATATCGTGCTGGATGTTCATAGTTATGATCAAAATTAATTTGGGGGTTCCTACGACGACTCAAACACAGGGAAAAATAAAAAAGGTATAGAGCCAAAATTGTTTCCAGGGTGTTTATTAAGGCAGAAAATGGAAGTGAGTTTTGGGGCTCGGTTGCATGATTGACATTGTTCCTCGTACTCCTTGCTTCCTTGTCCCACCAGAGCCACACACAGGATTCACCCCTTGGACCACAGTCCAGTGCTCAGGCTCCCATGAGGTGTAATGCGTCTCAGCAGCCAACTGTAAATGACCACAGCAGTGTTTTCTCCAAACCTAAACATTTTTTTTTTTTGTGTTTTTTAGGAGCCCTTTGAGGATGGGTTTGCCAACGGCGATGAGCTCACCCCGCCCGAGGAGGCCGCGGCTAAGGAATCAGCCGACTCCAAAGGAGTGGTGAAGTTCGGCTGGGTTAAGGGGGTGCTGGTGAGTCACTATCAGATGCAATGACTTCTTTCAAACCCTGCTTTCCTTAGTCATTAAATATGTTCTATTTCAACATTCAGGACCTTCTAGCAGCCCAAACGTGTCCTCTTCTACTCTGAGGTATTTGCTAAAGTAGAACAGGCCAGTAGCCAGTGTAAGTCCTAGTTACTTTAGGTTTTGCGGCTTGCCTCTTGAAAGAGAAATAGCTTTGCCGTGTGTCCACTTCACCAACGGTTCCAGTTGAACCCGATAAAGTGGATCACAGGTGATAATTGAGCTGTAGGTGCAAGTAGACGACACTCTGCTGATGCTTTTGGATCATGAGTGTGAATGACTTGTGGTTCAGATGGTGGGTTGGTGGCGGTGGAGCCGCTGAAGAAGGTTCTCTCAAAAGGCTGAGCGATGTGGTTCACCGTGAGGTCTGTTTGACACGCGTTTCATTTTACTGAAGTCAACAGTCTGGATCTTATCATCCTGCTTTTATTTTGACAGGAGAAGTACTGACTTCCTCTCTAAAACAAACCTCACACTCAGCCTGGTTTCTCTTGGTTTGTAAAGGCTTTTATTAGTGTAGGATATGTTGAACCCAATTCCTGTTGTAGTTTGGTTCAGAAAATATTTTGTTTCCATTCCTTTTTTTATTATTTCCTTTTTTGACGAGAACAAATGTGACGGTCAGGAGAATACAATCATAACTCGACTAGATAAAAGATGTGGAAATAAAGTTGTAATTCTTTAGACCAGAAATTAAGAGAATAAAGTTGAATTTGTACTTAAAAAAAATATTTACCAATATTATGATGAATGAATTAACCTCCCAAATTGCCAGTGTTTGCCCATCAGTGGCTCTAGTGAAGTCTAACAGATGGTTAGATGGCTGCAGCACAATGAAGTCACCTTCACACACACGGCGCTGCATTGCATCTTGTTGGTGCATCTTTACCCTGAAGTGTGTCGGGAACGCAGAACAAATACAAAAGAAGCTGCATTGAGACAAATCTGTGAAATAACGGTGAAATAACGGTGGGAACCTTCATAACCGCCCCTCCTCTCTGCAGGTCCGCTGCATGCTGAACATTTGGGGTGTGATGCTCTTCATCCGCATGTCATGGATCGTGGGTCAGGCTGGAATTGGTAAGCTGTGTGTGTGTGTGTGTGTGTGTGTGTGTGTGTGTGTGTGTGTGTGTGTGTGTGTGTGTGTGTGTGTGTGTGTGTGTGTGTGTGTGTGTGTGTGTGTGTGTGTAACGGTTATGTAATTTTGAATCTAAGGCAACTAAACAAATTCATAAAGGTTGTTCATTGTAATTTAATTCAATGTATTTAGTGTAGCCCCAAATCACAAATTGTCCTCAGGGCTTTACAATCTGTACACATGACATCCTCTGTCCCGGGACCTCATGTCGAATCAGGAACAACTCCAACAAAATCCCTTTATAGGGAAGAAACCTACAGGAGAGCAGCAGAGGAGGATCCTCTATCAGGACAGAAGCAATATGTCATGTGACCAGAATGAACAACGTAACAGAGTTACAGCACATTACATGAATGTGACAGAAATAGTTCATATAATGTAATTAAGGCAGTGGGTTTTGAATATGCAGAAACATTCTCAATGTTTTGAAATAAAAGAATGCTTTTCAAAGTATGTACATATATATAATATCTATATATCTCTTCATCTGCATGGAAATATACTGCTGGAGAGAAGTGAGAGAAGATGTTTGTTATTTGGGTCAATTCATTACTCTCCCTGTTACTTTGAATTCCTGAGAAAAACATGTCTCTGTTTTTCTTGCGCGCCTCCAATGAGGAAGAAAACAAAGTTTGCTTAATGAATTCAAGGTAATACGGTGTAATAGATATACAACCGGCCCCCTTCTCACTGACGTTAACTCGGGCTACAAAGAACCAGTCGGCGGGTCGGGAGCCCGTTTGATACGCAGCCAATGTTTTACTTTGATGTGGCAAAGACCTCACGTAACTGACAAATTCAGACGTTGGCGTGCTGAAAAGTTAGCGAGCCGGTGCGACACGCAGCCCTTATTTATTGACATTCTGCTGCTCGCTGGGCGGCCATTTCTGACCCCGCGCTCAACACCCCGCGTCAGTTATTTTCTCTCTTCACACACAACACAACTTTCAACTGTCGCTGACCCCCCTCCCCCCACGGCACTTGTTGTTAATTCTCCGCTTTGATGTGAAATATCACCACAAAGTGACGCATGAGGCCGTCTGCGCTGCAGTAGCGCTCCTTCGAGGCCGGGCCGTTACTTTTCACGGAGCGCTCTGAGTTTTTGGAAGGCCGGCTAGAAAACTGTTAACGGTGTTGCACATTCTTTTCATTCAAGCCATTCATAAAGGTCACGCTGTGTTTTTTGTTTTCCTTCTCTACAGCTCTGGCCTGTTTGATCGTCGGCATGGCCACCGTAGTGACCACCATCACCGGCCTCTCCACGTCGGCCATCGCCACCAACGGATTTGTACGAGGAGGTACGCACAGCTTTCTGTATGGCAGAGAACTCCAGGGGCTGACTTTACTCTCTCCCTGCTGCGTGCTGTGAAACCAGGTGTGGTGTCAACTCATCCGTCACAGTGGAGCATTGTCTGTGCAGCTGAAAGACGGGTTGGACACTCCCAGTCTGTTATTGACTTTCCAGATTGCAACACAAAAAAACCCATCCGATTCCTTCCGTTGTGCTAGAACAAGCAGAAAGCTGGCTGGTAGAGACGCTGCGCTACTTGACTCTTCTTGTTGACTCAAGACGCAACTAACCTAACCTGATGTCTACTGATTAGCTTTATCTGAGGCTTTCATCCCTTTCACATGGTCCCATGGAGTTTACTCAAACAGTCCTACTTTGCATTAAACAGCTGCCGAGCTCTCATATTAACAGAAGTATGACGACTGACCACCGTTCATCCACGAGATGTGGCTGAAAACTAAAGGAAGAAGGAAGCATGTGGATCAGAGTTGTGTTTGGTTCTGCTTCTCAAATCTATGAAGTCAGTGGGGATCAGAGGACAGAACGTTCCTGGTGCTCAGGTACTGGTGAGAACATGGACTGGGACTGCACACAAGTCCTGGATCCATGGGTTTTGAGGGTTTGCCAGGCAGTTAAAGTTATTGTGCCGTCAAGTATGTTATTTTCCGTCTTGGCGATTGAGGTGAATAGTAGAATTACGCAAGTCCCTCTGCAAAGTAATCCACCAGCTTTTGCAACTTGCACACATTTCCTGGCCAACACTGCCTCGCTGGACGACGTCACATTGCTTTGCAGCCAAAGTTGAGCCTGGTTCAACTTTTTTACTTGGCTACTGATTTTGTTTTGATGCAGTGATGGAACATGGAAATGAAGAAGGGAGCCGTGTTACTTATACTGCATTATGCTGGCTCCTTTAAGTCACACAAATGCCATGTTGGTGCCCGATTGAAACGATCTTTCCTGCCGATATCATCACATTTCAGGGAAGGCCTCCATGCACAGTGACTTAATTAACATTTTTGTTTACATTACGCAGCCAATAAAAGGGGTTTGAACTTCGACCGAAGTCAAAAGCAGGATCGGCGACTCTCCTGCTATAATTAGTTTCTCCTCTTGCGTGCGTTCTAATATGAGTACGGCCTCAATGGATATGTTGGATTTGTTCTGAGTTGGGTTACTCACTAGCAATCTCATTACATAATGATTGGGGTCGTCTGATCAGATATTTGTTACCCCTTGGGGACTTGTCGGACCAAATATGTGCATGGGGGCATCAAACTAATTATTCATCATCAGTCTACCATTGACAACCATCTACTCTATAGATTCCTCTTGGTAACTCTAAGCTCTTTGTTGCAGGCGGGTAGCATGCCCAGCCAGAGGCGCTCCCTAGCAGTTGATTGGCAGTGTGACATGTGATCCTAGAGCTAAAGTAACCTCCATGTGGAGCATGTGATGCCTTGGAGACCCCTTCCAACGGTTGGCTTTGTGCGGCTGTGGTGTTCTTTAACACGTCACTCACTGAGAGGATGTGCATAACTGGCCATTGATAATTGTGCTAATGGAGGCCTCTGATGGCCCTTTTTAGCCCAGACAACACAAGTCTGAGGAGTGTGTGTGTGTGTGTGTGTGTGTGTGTGTGTGTGTGTAAGTAGATGAATCAGGCGCTAACTGTGGTCACCTCACTGGGACCTGATCTCAGCATTGGGGTCATGATAATCACATAATCGACTCATCGTACAATATATGGACATGACCTAAAAATAAATTGTGTTATCGTCTTATCGTACGGTATACAGATTCAACATCGCAGTAAAATAATAATAAAATGATAGTAAACGCAACAATTAACTTTTACTAACGTCTTGTCCATTTCCTTCTATTTCCAGGTGGAGCATATTACTTGATTTCGAGGAGTCTTGGCCCAGAGTTTGGAGGTTCTATTGGTCTGATCTTTGCCTTTGCCAATGCAGTGGCTGTAGCCATGTATGTGGTGGGCTTTGCCGAAACTGTTGTGGGACTTCTTGCCGTAAGTCTCTTTGTACCTCTTGGTGCTTTCAGACAGTTAGTTAGACTGTGGACAAACTGCAGGAATGATAAGATTGCAGCCAATCACGATCTCAGCAGAGCGAGCGGGACCTTGCCCTCGGCAGTGGCTGCAGCGTACCAGACGCTGATGGAGGAGCAGAGGATGGACTCGAGTTACACAACTATTTAACAACTCCTTGTATTGTCTCTCAGAGTGTAGATGCCATTATGACGGATGAACTCAACGATATCCGTATCATCGGCACCATCACAGTCATCCTCCTCCTGGGCATCTCCTTGGCGGGAATGGAATGGGAGGCCAAGGTAGGAGCGGGATCCCTTCTCCGATACACAGCTAACGCAAACTGCCTAGAAGCTAGAAGTGAAGTCTAAATCAGACTCACACACACACACTATAGTTGATTCATACATTGGTTTAAGAGATCTGTTGTGACTAAAGCATTGGTCCATTTTCTTCCCTTACAGGCCCAGATATTCTTGCTCGTCGTCCTCATCACAGCCATCATCAACTACTTCATCGGCTCTTTCATTCCTCTCAAGTCAAAGGAGTCTGTGGGCTTCCTCGGCTACGACGGTACGACCACACACTCATTTCCCAAGTGTATGTTCTTTTAAGGCAGAATTAACATCTGTACCACCTCATAACAGGGCTTTCCTCCACCAAAGACATTCGTAGTCGACTCACACTTTGTGGACTAATCGATGACTTCATGTAATCAGATCTGTAAAACTGAGTTTCTCCACAAAGGAACACAACCACAGATGTGTTCATACGTTTCTTGGCACTAACTCATTCATCATGAAGGAAAGGATAAAACCGACTAAAGCGTTGTTAATGCTCCGAGCATGCACTGAAGTTTGTACTCTAGCCACAAACCGACATCTAACACTTTGACCTAAAAGCAAATTGGCCTTCTTTGTTAAAACCCTCAACATGTAAATCGTGCTTTTATCAGTGAACTATTTGTGACAGTTGTGTGATTGCGCTCACCAAGTTACACAAATCCAGAGGTGCACAACCAAGAACTTAAGTAGGTCTAAGGATGAACTAAGATTAGTCGCCTAAGACCAAAGCGACCGATTGGTAGACGAATGGACCAAGAGGGTGCTGCTCGTCACCCTGCTGAGGGCTGTCGGCCGCTGCTGTTTGTGTGTTTAAAACTCATATTCCCTTGTCAGGTACAATCATGTGGGAAAACATGGGCCCTGACTTCCGGGGCGGCGAGACCTTCTTCTCCGTCTTCGCCATCTTCTTCCCTGCCGCCACTGGTATTCTGGCTGGAGCCAACATTTCAGGAGACCTCACCGTAAGTAGACTTAAAACCACGACTAAGATCCTAAAGGGGCTTCATCCTGATGCCCTAGATTTGACTAAAGCTGTCGAACCAAGCAAACTTGGTTTCTACAGTCTGTGTAGATTGTGCTGCACGGGTTAAATAGTGACAAAAGCAACAGTGTTGAGCTGGTGATCTTCAGTGTGGCAGTCAGGATCGATGACATCACCTAAAAGCCCTTTATTGATGAGGATTAAAAGGTTTTGCTGGATGGATGGCTTGTTATCTCGGGTCTGAGTTGTGGTTGTTTGTTGCAGGACCCGCAGCTGGCCATCCCCAGAGGAACCCTGCTGGCCATATTGATCACAGGAATAGTCTACCTGGGTGTCGCTGTGTCCACAGGTGCAGTGCTTTTTGCGTGCTTTTTGCGTGCCGTTCTGCGTCGCTCCCTAGACGTGAATCTCATTTCTTGACTACGTTTTCACGAGTGTACTCGTTTCCCACCAGGCTCCTGCATCGTGAGAGACGCCACCGGGAACCTGAACGACACGGTCAGCTCTCAGTTCATGATGAACTGCACCGACGCCGCCTGCAAATTCGGCTACGATTTCTCCACCTGCAGGAGCGAAGTGGACAAGTGCCAGTTCGGCCTGCAGAACGACTTCCAGGTACGAAGCAGCGCCGTCACAAGATGAGGGTTGAAGGTCCTTATGATGCAAGTTCACTGCGCTACGGAAATGCACTACTGGTTTTGTTTGGCGAGTTTTTTATTGTGTTGCAAATGGGCCACAAATGCAACCCCGTGTTGCATAATGATAATAAATCATCCTTGAATTCTTTCAGAGATGGGGGCGAAATTACAAAGTGTTCAAACCCTTAAATTTGCTTTAATCTTTGGTTCAGGTGATGAGCACGGTCTCTGGCTTCGGGCCCCTCATCACCGCTGGAATCTTCTCTGCCACTCTGTCCTCAGCGCTGGCCTCTTTAGTCAGCGCTCCGAAAGTGTTTCAGGTAAGGAGCGGCATCAAGGCACCCAACACCTTACACTAGGAACCCGTGAGCAGTTTATAGATTTGAATTGTAGTTCAATCTGGTATTTTTTATCAACTTAAACTATCATGATACATCATGATTTAGTTTCCACTAGGGCACGTATCATACAGGGGGTTACGATCCAATATATCTTTCTTTTCTTTTTTAAAGATCACACTGCTATAGCAGGGTTCTTACAGTCATGGAAAACCTGGAAAAGTCATGGAGTTTTAAAATGGTTATTTCCAGGCCTGGAAAAGTCCTTGAAAAAAATAAAATTCCCAAAAGTTTTGTAAAAGTTATGTAAATGTGTTATATTCATGTGTTCATGGAAATGTGTTATATTCATGTAAATGTGTTCTATTCATGTGTTCATGTCGTTCATTTACGCTGAGTTTGAAATAATTAATATGCTTTTAAAAGAAAGACGCTCAAAATATAAGCAGGCATACATACAGGCATCTATATAAATGTTTATTCTTTTAATCAAACTATTGTCTCATTCATTTGTGTCATTTAATGACTGAATTCTCATTGTTAGTTTAAATCTCACTTTTTCATGTATACGAGATTTCACTAAATGTTTGGTCGTGGAAATTTGGTTTAATTTTTGGTTTAAAATGGAAGAGTCATGGAAATCCATTGGTCAGAATGTGTATGAACCCTGTATAGGGATACTATCTGAGTTTAATTATTTTTTTTCTGCAATCGGATGAGTAAGATCAGCGTTTGCGTTCATGCGTCCCTGTAGCCTCCAACATCACAGCTCTACTTTGTGTGCAATCTCAGGCTGCCGCCAGTCTTCGCATGTAAACTATTCATTAAAAAAATCAACATTGCTTTTTAAAAATCAATCAAATCTGCTAAAACGTAATATTGTGATACTCAGGTGTACAGATATTTTCTGACCCCTCCCCTCATTGCCCTCAGGCTTTGTGTAAGGACAACATCTACCCCGGCCTGGGCATGTTCGCCAAAGGCTACGGCAAGAACAACGAGCCGCTCCGAGGCTACATCCTCACCTTCGGCATCGCTCTGGCCTTCATCCTCATCGGTATGGCTAAAGATTTGAGGCTGCAGTGTAAAAAAAACATACTAACAATAATGTGATTTTTGCATATATGTAATTTCCAAGACGTTACCTGGAAAGATGAATGTCATTTGGTACTAACTATAAGGGATATAAAGACAATTGGGGCATTCCCAATGGATTTAATGCGTTTTTACAGAGATGTAGGTTGAAGTTAGAATCCTCTATTGTCTCTTACTGACGGGCTGAGAGGACATGACATTTGAGTTGACTGTTTTTCTGTTTTCTTCTTGCAGCGCAGTTGAACATAATTGCCCCCATCATCTCCAACTTCTTCTTGGCGTCCTATGCCTTGATCAACTTCTCTGTGTTCCACGCCTCACTGGCTAACTCGCCAGGTAAGAAATACAATGTGCTCGAGCCAGAAGTTCAGGCTGCAGAGGAACTTATAAGAGATGTTTCTTGTCTGATTGGGAAAACGAGCGGCTCATCGGCCGCTGTGACCGTCACGGGTCACATGGTGTTGGATGGGGTCTGGGGCTCCAGAAGGGATTACTTTGAGGCTCGAGGCACGTCGAACTGCTCTAAAAGCTTAGAGCTACAACTCACAAGACAGTAGTTATTATTATTATTATTATTATTATAATAATAATAATAATAATAATAATAATAAGCCCCTTTCACACGCGCTGCAACCCTGAACTTATGTCGCCATCAGCCGGAGGAGCTGTACGTGAGAAAGCAAACGTCTGAACCCGTTGGACCAGACATTAAACAGACTTTACTCCGACAGCTTCCTGGTACAAAGTCTGTGTTCTGTCCAATGGAGCCCATGTGTGACTCGAGACCCTCACTGTCCAGAGAACTGCCAGCAGGCGGGGAGGCGCCGTTTCTATCATGCGGCCATTTACGCAAAGAAAGCGGCAATCTGGGACTTTTGTCGGTACGGATATATTCAAGAAACGACCGCAGTCTCGGCTTGACTGTTCACTGAATCATTAGTTCACACATTGTATTCAATAGAAGCCCCTTAGTTAACACATTGTATTCAATAGATGTATCTTAGTTAACACATTGTATTCAATAGAAGCACCTTAGTTAACACATTGTATTCAATAGATGTATCTTAGTTAACACATTGTATTCAATAGATGTATCTTAGTTAACACATTGTATTCAATAGATGTATCTTAGTTAACACATTGTATTCAATAGAAGCACCTTAGTTAACACATTGTATTCAATAGATGTACCTTAGTTAACACATTGTCTTCAATAGATGTATCTTAGTTAACACATTGTATTCAATAGAAGCACCTTAGTTAACACATTGTATTCAATAGATGTACCTTAGTTAACACATTGTCTTCAATAGATGTATCTTAGTTAACACATTGTATTCAATAGAAGCACCTTAGTTAACACTTTGTATTCAATAGAAGCACCTTAGTTAACACATTGTATTCAATAGATGTACCTTAGTTAACACATTGTCTTCAATAGATGTATCTTAGTTAACACTTTGTATTCAATAGAAGCACCTTAGTTAACACATTGTATTCAATAGATGTATCTTAGTTAACACTTTGTATTCAATAGAAGCACCTTAGTTAACACTTTGTATTCAATAGAAGCACCTTAGTTAACACATTGTATTCAATAGATGTATCTTAGTTAACACATTGTATTCAATAGATGTATCTTAGTTAACACATTGTATTCAATAGAAGCACCTTAGTTAACACTTTGTATTCAATAGAAGCACCTTAGTTAACACATTGTATTCAATAGAAGCACCTTAGTTAACACATTGTATTCAATAGATGTATCTTAGTTCACACATTGTATTCAATAAAAGCACCTTAGTTAACACTTTGTATTCAATAGATGTATCTTAGTTAACACATTGTATTCAATAGATGTATCTTAGTTAACACATTGTATTCAATAGATGTATCTTAGTTAACACATTGTATTCAATAGATGTATCTTAGTTAACACATTGTATTCAATAGATGTATCTTAGTTAACACTTTGTATTCAATAGATGTATCTTAGTTAACACATTGTATTCAATAGATGTATCTTAGTTAACACATTGTATTCAATAGATGTATCTTAGTTAACACATTGTATTCAATAGATGTATCTTAGTTAACACATTGTATTCAATAGATGTATCTTAGTTAACACATTGTATTCAATAGATGTATCTTAGTTAACACATTGTATTCAATAGATGTATCTTAGTTAACACTTTGTATTCAATAGATGTATCTTAGTTAACACATTGTATTCAATAGATGTATCTTAGTTAACACATTGTATTCAATAGATGTATCTTAGTTAACACATTGTATTCAATAGATGTATCTTAGTTAACACATTGTATTCAATAGATGTATCTTAGTTAACACATTGTATTCAATAGAAGCACCTTAGTTAACACTTTGTATTCAATAGAAGCACCTTAGTTAACACTTTGTATTCAATAGAAGCACCTTAGTTAACACTTTGTATTCAATAGAAGCACCTGTCACCAGGCTGTGACGGCGTCCCCGGTTTTAGACCGTCTGGCTCTAGTGACCTCAGAGGTCAGCACCGTGAAGACACTGGGCTGCTCGTCAACTTGAGTGAGAGTCCCCTGAAGTTAGCCTCAGGCTGAAGATGGACATGGCTTCAGCCAGCGAGCCGCTCCACTGTTTGCTGTCATTCCACTGAAATCCAGAGCTGCCGTTTCAAAATCTAGTGTTTTTAAAACGCTGGTGGGAGCGAACCAAGAGACAGTTATGGTACCATATTGGATACAGCAATAATGAAGGATATTCCACAAGTTACCTTTTAGGTTGCACCTACGTCTTTATCAAATCTTTTATTTTGTATTATCTGAACGTGTCGGCAGCTTTTTCAGGAGGTGATGTTGCATTTTCTTTTATTGGTTCTTAAAGGGTAACGTCTGTATTTTTCGACCTGTTTTCCTCACGTTTTTGTGTCTAAGCGACCAACGGGTACAACACGTTTTTTTAAATGTCCAGTATTGAAGGAGAACGCTGCAGCCGCTAAACGAGCTGCGAGGGCAACTGAACAGAGTCTGTGACGTCCACAGAAATGAAACTGTATGGTCGTTGGGTCCGAGTCTGGCTCAAAGAGACGTCTCGTTGTGAGATCTGAATACCAGAGCGTTCTTCCTCTGTCTCCCGCCAACACGACTCGTCCTTGAGCGAGACTCGATCCTAACGTGACCGGACACGGGTTATTCTAACAAACCGGTGGCAAAAGCAAGCCCTTTTAGTCCAGATGTTATTACACAGGCGTCTCCCTCCATGCTGCACCAAGCCCAGAAAACGTTGACCCTATTAATCAGAAAAACGCGGGAAATGGGGTCCTGGTTGAAAATACCAAAGTTATCATTTAAAGGGGGAGTTCACCAACAGAAAAGTATTCTCAGCGACCTCCAGTGGTTTTCCTCGTTGCAGATGGATTTGTGTTTTTTATTTGTCCGGGTTTGGAGATCTTTCTCTGCCTCCAATGGAATTGAGTGTGTTGCATACAGGATTGGGAAAAAATTTCCAGAAACAGAGTTGGTCTTTCTTAACAGCAAAGAGGAATGTACAGAACATGGAGGTACCGTTAGCAGGCCTCCCGTTCGCAGCAGTTGAAAGGATTAGCTTTGTTCATCAAGTCGTTTGACAAAAAGCCAAAAATGAAACCGTGTTGTTGATGTGCTCTGCAAGCCCGGATCACCGGGATCATGTGACGATTAGAAGCATGGGTATGCAATGCAATCCATAGTAGTTAATAGACTGTGTGTGTTGTTGCACTCCCAACAAGACCAGCAGAGCCAGAATCCCCAGTTTCATGTATATAATAAGATTATTAAAATGATAGTAATGAATCAGAACCTGCTGTGTTTGGATCAGCAGCTCTTAAAGAAACTGAGCACAAGTTATTCATACATTTGTAACTTATAAATATTGAAAGCTAGATTCAGTAAGCGATGGGAAATAATTGGGCTGGATAAGTGGCTTCAATACTCTATTTAGGTAAAGTGCTGTTAAACCCTTAATTAAACCATTGGGCCTCGTGCGAGGAACCACCCGTAAACACAGATTAGATCTTAAATGGACGTCAATGTTCTCGCTTGCGGTCAAATGTTTCTGGGGAGAGATTGGGAGAACTCTGGGACCAGATGTATAATCTCTTGTTTTTGGGTGAGCTGGCTCTTTAGACTGTAGCTGAATGAAATGCATACAACAGCTTCTTTATATTGAGTACTGTGCTTTTTCCCCCTTCAATACCAAAGCTCTAGCAGAACTCCAGGTACAGATTCTCAGTCTGCTTCTCACTCCAAGCAGGTCATATAATTACATGGACGTAAATGGTACATGACTGAATTGGAGGCCGGCAGTAACACACACAGAATGGGATGCATTTTACTGCCTCTGCAGCCTCAAACTTTTACACCCCCCATTCGGTGTTCTGGCCTCTTCAGGGCCGATCTCTGGACACATAAAACCCCTGAATGGGGCTGAGGACCAGCGCGTCAATGTACCCTTTATGTCCTGTGGTTTGTTTTAGACGCTGTCATTGTGTAACACACACAGTCTGACTGTGTCCCATCACTAAAATCCTACTAGTCTAGTTTCTGTGGTACCCAGTAAACCAACATGGTCTCTAATAGCTGGGATAAGCTTCTGGTCTCCAGGCTAACAGGCTGCTAACTCCCATTCTTTAACCCAAGCACATATCCCACTTTAACGTTATCCATCCTCTTTAACAGCATTTTTGCTATTTTAAGACCATGTTAATGATGATTATTGTAAAAATGTTCATGGAGGAGGATTTTAGTAGAATTGCAGGTGTGACTTAACTTGGTCCCAGTTTAAAAAGTCTAACAAATCTGACTTCCACCCAACCGTAACATGAAGTTTACCATAAATATGACTTCACCAACATTGTGATGCAGATATGTGACGAGTCCCTTTGGTGTTTTTGAATATGGTCCTGTTTGCTGCAATGCGCTGACTTGTTCCCGTCGGTGCTGCAGGATGGCGGCCGAGCTTCAAGTACTACAACATGTGGGTCTCGCTCATCGGAGCCATCCTGTGCTGCGTGGTGATGTTCGTCATCAACTGGTGGGCGGCGCTCATGACCAACGTCATCGTTCTGGCTCTGTTCATCTACGTCAGCTACAAGAAGCCAGGTGAGTGACTCAGTCCTTTTGCAAACAAACACTTATACCCACAGAATAATATATGTTTTGTTATGCTATAATTACGAGATCAGTATATAGTGGCGTTAATATAGTTGAAATGATTCGTTTCCCACTTAGATAAGAGGTGAGGGTGAAACTGCTAGCCTAGCCTAGCTTAACCGAAAGTGAATAACATGCGCTGTCCAACAAGCTGCCTGGTTATCATGACTTCATGAAGTAGAATATGCAGATAGTTTATTGAAATGATTATAGTTTAAGCTGTTTTTAGGTAAATAACCATGTATTCCTTGGCCCAGCAGCTCTATGCTCATAGTAGCATAAGTCAGTTAGCGTAGCATTGGTGAACTAGCATATTCCTCACAACGCTAACGCAATATGCTGAAGGGTGTTATCATTTATGTTTTTCTTTATTTCCGTCCAACACTGCTGTGTGCCGTAGCTGCTCTCATGCCAACATGTCATGAGATCCTGATGTCTTGTTTATTTCTACGCGTGTTATTGGACATATAGAATGGACACAAGATAAAAGTCTGAATTAAGAAATCCCACTGCTGCACAACAAAGCTGTCGAGTTGTTCCACCTCCTCCAACACAAAGCTGTCCTCGCAGCTCTGAACACACACCTGTGTGCACACTCAGTTTGACATGCAGCTACACACACACGCGAGGCCTTCTCGTTGCCTGTGACGCCGCATGGGTCAGCCGGCCTTCGGTCCGGCGGGACGTCCCGTAAACACACTTCCCAACTGCACTGTTTGTTTCTGCCTGCATGCGTCCGCCCCACCAGATGTGAACTGGGGCTCGTCGACCCAGGCGCTGACCTACCACCAGGCCCTGACCCACACGCTGCACCTCAGCGGAGTGGAGGACCACATCAAGAACTTCAGGTACCGAACACAACAAGCGCCTCTACGAAACCACACGCTAAACACGCTAAACACGCCTGTGGTTACCGTCATTAGGACTGTCATTGTGGGGCCAAAGTCTTTTACCCCGATACGGCGCATCACATATCTGGATCATCTTAAAGATCACGATGTAGTTTCTGGATGAAATAACCACTCAGGGTTCTTACGCTCATGGAAAACTTGGAAAAGTCCTTGAATTTTAAAATGGTTATTTCCATGCCTGGAAAAGTCCTTGAAAAACTAAAAATCACAAAAGTTTAGTAAAAGTCATGTGTTCATGTGTTCATTCACGCTATTGTCTCATTCATTTGTGCCATTTAAGGTTTACTGTATGCTTTGTATTCTCATTGTTAGTTTAAATACTACATTTACTCACTTTTTACTGTTTACACCCAGATTTCACTAAATGTTTGTAATGGAAATTTGGGTTAAGTCATGGAAATTTCATGACTTTTCCAATGGATTCCATAAAATTAAATTGGTTTAAAGTCCTGGAAATCCATTGGTCAGAATGTGACTGAACCCTGCTTAACACGACCATTGGCTCCAGTTTAGATGTCTCAATCAGTATTATGAAGTAAAAAAGTGTCTTCTGTTGATCCATGACCTTGAAGAAGCTGAAGTAGTGTTACTCCTCGATGTCCACATGTGACGTTTTCTCTTTCTCTGAGCGCTTCACATGTTCGAGGGCGTATTAGTGTTAATGTGCCTTTGGGCTGTTCCCATGGCAGCGGACCAAGCAGGAGCTTAAGAGGCATCTTCAGCTCCTCTGAGCTGCTCTTGTCACTTCTCACCTCCTCCATTAAATCCCTTGGTGCTTAACATGTTTGCTTTGATGTGCGCTACTCCGCTTCTTTCTTTCTTTCTTTTCTTTCTGTCCCGTGTTCAGATGGCTAGAGGCCACTGTGAAGGTCACACGAAAAAAGGGTCTGCAGATTTAGAAGCTAGTCGCGCTGCAAAGGACACAAACAAATTAAACTTTGATTGCTATGTGCACAATTCAATATTAATTCAAAAGTAGTTTCTTGCGCACTTTCATTTTAAAGGTATTGCTATATCAACAAAAGTGTAATACCATTTTGTTTGCAGACACTTTAATCAAATACTGTGCTTTTTAACAGCAGTAAACCCTTTACACAGTAGCAGCTAAAATATTATTATTGTAAACCTCAACTTGAATATGAATGTAATCAAATATAAAAACAAAGCTTTTTGCTGCTGCCTGGGCATCAACATTTTATTCAATTCAGTTTATTTTGTATAGCCCAACATCACTAATACAAGTTTGCCTCAAGGCTTTACAGTCTGTAACATAACATCCTGTCCCGGGACCTCACATCGGATCAGGAACAACTCCCCCAAAAAGATAGTAAAAACCCTTTCACAGGGAAAAAAGGGGAAGAAACCTGAGGGAGAGCAACAGAGGAGGATCCCTCTCCCCGGATGGACAGAAGCAATAGATGTCATGTGACCAGAATGAATAACGTAACGGAGTTACAGCGCATTACATGAATGTGACAGAATGTATTCATATTTAGTTTAGTTATATCTAGTTTGTTATAGGAAAACTAAACTAAAACTCATACGTCCATCATTTGCTGGTATCAACGGTGTGTATGACTTTCAAGTGATACTTGACATTAAGATTCTTTTGAAAGAAAAGTGCGTTAAAAATTAAATGCATTATTATTAGTATTACTTCAGACTCTAAGTCCTCCAGTAATAAGAAAACTTGTGTGTGTGTGTGTGTGTGTGTGTGTGTGTGTGTGTGTGCAGCCAGTGAGCAAGAGACTTTCAAATAATAAGAGAAAATCTGCGTTAATGTGCAATAAAATAATTGTCCCTCCCATAGTAGACCCCAGGTTAACGTTCCCCGGCTCTCTCCCTGCAGACCCCAGTGTTTGGTGATGACGGGTTACCCCAACTCTCGCCCGGCTCTTCTGGATCTGGTCCACTCCTTCACCAAGAACGTGGGCCTGATGATCTGCGGTCATATTCGCACGGTGAGTCAGAACTCTGCTGTTTTTAATTCATTCATCCTGTTTCTGGCTCATTCATTCATCAACAGCATTACACATATTCAGTAACAATGCAGTAGAGTAATACTGGAGTTTTTGCAGGTTAATACCAATATTGAAGGATACAGACTCTATTGAGCCGGACGTTTTAGTTTAACTAAACAAGTTTGTGGACAAACGGCGCTGGAGAAGATATCCTTGACGTTTCCCTCCCGGCTTTTCTTCTCACCAATCAGCTGACAGTATGAAGCATATACCATGAATATAAGTAATTATTAGGAGATATACTGGCTCCTTTTGGGAGTATATCTGGGCTTTTTTGAGCCAACGTTAAACTTGTGAACGTTCATCTACTGATCAATATTTTCTTGCTCTGCGTAAATTCTCAATTATCAATTCTCCCCTTGTTTACCATCATAATCACGGTTGTGTGATTTCTCTGCATAACTCCCCTTCGTGCTCACGGATGAGCTCATCGGTGGTGATGCGAGGGACGCGTTGCACCCGCGGCGTAAAAGCCTTTAACGAACCCCCTGCCAGCATAACGGCTCCACAATGGCCGGGCCCTCTGGATGAATGCAGGCTCTGTGCAGCCCAGAGGCTCCTGGGAACACACCGGCCTCCACCAGTGTTCCTGCTTCTCTTGCGTCCAAGTTAAATGAGCTAGACCTTCTCAGCTCATGGCGTCACATGCAGTTTCCTGGCTGAGGAGCAGCTTTTCTTCTGAAATAAACAAGTCCCTGATGAGGAGAGTCAGGGCGCCAGCTTGAATTCTCCCGTCTGTGATCTGATTTAAATGAAGCATTCTGTGACGTCTGACCTGGTTAATGTGGAGCTGTATTTGTTATATTTGCTGTGTGTGTGTGTGTGTGTGTGTGTGTGTGTGTGTGTGTGTGTCCACAGGGCTACAGAAGGCCGAACTTCAAAGAGCTGGCCACGGACCAGGCCCGGTACCAGCGCTGGCTGCTGAAGAACGAGACCAAGGCCTTCTACACTCCGGTGTTCGCCGAGGACATGAGGCAGGGCTCGCAGTACCTGCTCCAGGTAGGAAGCGGCTCCGCCTCAGAGGATCCAGCCTCTGCTGCTGTGATGATGTCATAGTCCAGGGCTCTGCTGCTCAGTGCCAACAGCTAACAGTCCTCTTGCTGCTTGTTGCTCATAAGCTCAGCTTCTCCTGGCTCGCCGTCTCATAACCGTTCAGAAACCGTTGCCAACCAGAAACGTTTGAAGTTGTTTCTCCAGGTCGAGGGCAGATCCATTCTTTGTAAGAGGCCATAAAGTTATTACTGACTTTGGACCACGTATGTCCTCAAACTGTCTCAAATCAGATGTCGGGTTGTTTTCATAACCCAGTACCACACACTTGGTCTCATCAGGCCGCGTGTGAACGTATAAAACGGTTTCCAAGTTTAAGGAAGTATGGAATCATTTAGTATTTTTCTATTCGCACAGAGCTCTCGATTAAAGGCCCACGCCAACAACGTGTTTCTCTCAACACTGCCTCAAGCCCACTCATACTAAGATGTCAATCTTCAGCTCATATTTAGTTTTCTTTCTTTTTTAAGGGCGCAGTATTTTATCTAATCTTAGAACTCTTCCGTTCTTCTGGTGAGAATTTCAACGAGCTGACAGAAACGGTTTCTTTCATTTTCAGTTTTTATACTTTTTTCTTGGTGAATATATTGGTTTTATTTTCATACGAGTGGAAACAATGAACCTATGAAACTGAGGTAATGAACTCAGAGTTTCCACCTCAGGTGTGAATACCTGGCAGTGACGGGCAGCCGGAGAGCGTCTGTCCACTGGAATGCCTTCACTTTTCATTTCCTGCTCCAGAAGGAACAGTGATGGTAGGAACGTCTCCTTCCTCGGACTGAATTTGTTTTAAATTCTTCCCCCTCAAGGCGGCGGGTCTGGGTCGCCTCAAGCCGAACACCCTGGTGCTGGGCTTCAAGAACGACTGGAGGGACGGAGACATGATGAACGTGGAGAGCTACATCAGTATGATCCAGTGAGTGACAGCTCCTTCAAAGAGACGGCTCCAACACCTCCTTATACTTAAGGCCGCAGGGTGGACATCTTCTTAGAGAAGCCAACCCATTCAGTCTCACCCGACTCATGGATGTGCAGCAACTCACACTTTGAGAAGTCATAGAAAAGGAGGTCATCTGGACACACACACACACACACACACACACACACACACACAGGCATATCTCCTCACACTTTGTATTGGTTCTGCTTCCTTACTCTTGAGGTCAGGCGGTTAAAGGCTCGTCTACATTTTCCTGACATCGTTCATCATGCTAGCATCTTATTTAAATTGTTCTTCTAGAGCTGCAGCTATTGGTTAGTTTAGTAATCCACTGTTCTCCCAATCATTCAAATGTTAAATGGACTGTACTATTTGGATCTTTTCTAGTCTACAGACTACTCAAAGCTCCTCAACTTGTCATCATTCACCCATTCACACCCTGATGGGAGGAGCTACCAATGCATAAAAGAGAAAATAAGAAGGAACAACTAATTGTAACATACCTTCTTTTTTTCCATCCCATAATATCATCTTTAAAAACTAAACTCATGAAATATCATATTGCAGGTTTCAGGGCTCCAGACTGAATGTTAAACATTTATTATAATAAATAAAACATATTGTCAGCTATATAGTGGTTATCTGCACAATTCATACTATTCGTAAATTTGATAATTATGTATTTTAATTCAATATTTGCTTATTAAAAATCAATCTTGGCATGAGGAGTTTTAATGTTTTTCAATGTGAGTGTTAAATAGTTAACCGGCTCATAATTCATCTCTACTGTAATATCTATATCAAACTTCTTCAGACTTTTGGATTTATTCAAGTTTCTCACCGTTCTTTCATTTTATTTTACAACAATATTATACTTTATTTGTAGATAAATTGTAATTTTCAATGAATTACTTGATTTATAAAAATAAATTAGACCCTGAACCCATCAGACCCATGAGCACAGACTGTGCAGCTGGTATCCTCATCCAAACGGAGTAGAACATAGTATTGGAAGTATTCCTGGTAGTACTACATGTACTACACACACTCAGGAGAGCAGTGTTGGTGAAAACCTGTTTCAAGTCATGTGAGCCCGTAATGTGAAGGGCTGAATGAGTTCCTGGTTGTAAAGTGTGGGGATTAAGTTATTAGAGCCGAAGGTCAGAGATGGTTCAGCCCAACAATATGAAAATCACTGCTAATGCGCTCAGCAATGCGCCTTTACTTTCCATGCAGCGACTCAACCTTCACATGTTGGAAGCTTGGCGTGTTGGAAGCGTGTTTAGTGGAGCTCATCACGCTTCATTCTGCCCTTTTCCTTCTTCCCAGCGAATCCTTTGACTTCCAGTTCGGTGCCGTCATTCTGCGCCTGAAGGAGGGACTGGATGTGTCCCACATCCAGGGACAAGGTAACACACACACACACACACACACACACACACTTACACACACTTCAGGAGACTGGTTTGTCTCCAAAACCACATCGGAAATAATTAACACGGTTTATGATGATGATGCCATGAACAACTAAAACCACACTTCAGCTGTTGAGTGTCACATGCCGATGAAAGTTGGGGAGTCATGAGTGACGGGTTTAAAAAAGAAAAATCTAAACGGCAGAGGTCAGTAGAGGTCGAGCCCCAAAAATGCTGGATCCTACGTTTCCCATTGTGCAACTTGACAGTATTTCTTGCTGATGTCGTCATGTCGGCCCAGACTGGCCTTGGAAACACATTTATATCATTTTAAAGTTCTTTGAGTGCGAGGAGAAGAAGACCCTCTTGTCTCTCCTCTCCCATGTGGTTAAGATGCCTGGAAGCCTCTCTAAATACTTTGACTCGCTGAACTCATTAGCGAAGAGCAGCAGACCAAAACCAGCTGATCGTCACTTCCACCAGTTGGAGAGACTTGTGTTCCTTCTGTGAGCATCTTGATGGGAAACTAAATGACATTAGTTTGTTGTCTGGTTAAAGGAATATTTCACCTTTCTTGGTGAATTTAAGTAAATCAAAATATCCTTTGACAAACTCTCTCACAACTTATTACAAAGTTACCCTTTAATTCCAAAGAGATGCTTTTTATTTCCATCACTTGAGTTCCCTTTGTGCTACATCTGCTCTCCACCAGTCTTCTAACGGTTTCCTGTTTGTGTTTCTCGCCCCGCGCTCACTCGGCCTGCTTCCCACCCTCGTGTCCTCGCCGCCGCTCCACTTCCTCCCAGATGACCTGCTGTCCTCCCAGGAGAAGTCCTCGGGGATGAAAGATGTGATCGTGTCCATAGATACCAGCAAAGACTCTGACGCAGACTCGTCCAAGCCGTCGTCCAAGGCCACCAGCCTCCAGAACAGTCCGGCTATGCAGAAAGGTCAGCACACACACTCGCACACACACTCGCACACACACACACACACACTCTCTCTCTCACATTTTGGGTCTAGGTTTCTCTCGTGTTTCCACAACAATCACCAACGCTGGTTTTGTCAAAATGAACCTTTAATCCTTCTCCCCCTTCACCCCCACCCGTTATCCAGGAAATCACTTTAATACCATTCTCAGAGACCCCTTTTAATCCATCAATGGCTTCCTTTATTATGCCTGTACACACACACACACCCACACACTGCCCTGACAGGAAGTGGCCTCAGTGACCCATGACTCCAGTCGTCCCACTGGTCCAGTGTGTTAGTCCACACACAGACCCACAGCTCTGGGAAGTCATCCGGTATGGATTCTGTTCAATGATTTGTTGTTGTTTATAGTTTCTAAAGCTTTTCACATGTGAACAACAAAGCCCTGCACTACTGCATGCTTACTTCATGGTCTTCTTGTGGGATGGGCTACGTTGACACGGCTAAAATGAAACCAGTACCTTGTAAAGGTCAAAGCCTGGGTAACAATATAAGCCTGGTGACATACCGTCCTGAGCACATGTCGCCCATTAAGGGGTCGTGTCCATCACTCCACTCATCAAAAGAAGCAGCTGAGACGTGTTTTAATAATACAGCCGTGTGTGTGTGTGTGTGTGTGTGTGTGTGTGTGTGTGTGGCTCCAGCTCTTCCGTGTTTAGTCGTCTTGATAAATTCCTTTCCTTTCCTCAGCACCCATCCCATAAATACCACAACATCGCCGTGTCCGTTAAACAGAAATACCATTTCTAATTGCCTCTGCATGTTTTTTGTATGACGCCGCAGCAGCTGAGTGTGTGTGTGTGTGTGTGTTAGTGGTAATGAGCGTAGGGCCACACAAGAGGCAGCCCAGTGGAGATGAATGTCTTGATTTGGGTAATCCTCTTAGTCCCGGCCTGAGCTCCTACTGTACCTGAGCTCTCATTAAGTCCACCTCTCGCTCTGACCCCAGCCGGTGTCCGTGGAGGCGTCCGGCTTTGGGAATTAGAGCTGATTCATGCGTGTTTGATTCCCTTCACATGTCCGGGTGCTCACCAGATGGCCAGTTGGCTTCATCTGGAGGTCCAGAGATGAGAGAACAAGCTCGTTGTTTTCCATGAAGCGTCGTATCTGTAAACCTTGTGCTGCTCCACTTCATGTGCATTCCTGACCGGGTCGTGAGCCGACGGCACGTCGAATCGACATTTCATTCTCCGTTGTTGTTTTCTCTCCTTTTGTTTCCCAGATGACGAGGAGGACGGCAAAGCTACCACACAGCCGCTGTTGAAAAAAGGCAGGAGATCCACTTTATTGTGTTGCCTTAGAACCTCTTTCCTTCTTTCCTTCTTTCTTTCTCTGCTTCATCCTGTCTATCCGTCTTTCCATCACCTCGTTTCTCTGTGTATTTAGAGTTCCTCTTGTCCTAACACACCGTCCCGCTGTCTCTCGTCTCGCATCACTCCGTTGGCTTTGGGGAATAACCTTTAGTCTCTTCCTCTTCCTCCTGCTCTCCTGTTAGCAGCTTGTAGCTCAGCCCAGTCTCTGACGCTGTGGTAGTGCCTTCAACTCAATCCAAGTCTTGAGTATTTAATGTTGTGAGCGTGTGCCAACATTTCAATTTCCTCCTCCTGTCTTCAGTGTGTCTGCTGCTGCTT
Organism: Taurulus bubalis; assembly: GCF_910589615.1. NCBI lineage: Eukaryota > Metazoa > Chordata > Actinopteri > Perciformes > Cottidae > Taurulus > Taurulus bubalis. Next base: position 1,962,523 of record NC_136607.1, on the reverse strand, counting down.
CTCGCTCTGGAGAGGACAGTCTGTCTGTGGCTTTCTTTTCCAGGATGAAAACTGCTCATGTTTTCATGTCTCCAGCTTAACCCTGAGCTGCTCTCCCTCTTCCTCTGATGGTGTTTCCCCTGTGGCCATGAAGCTAAACCATATAATATAATAATATAATATCAAACTATAATGGGTTCCATTGTCAAAAATGCAAAATAATCGCCTGGGAATAATATTTGGAATGCGGAGGAGTGTTGTAGAGACGTCTAGGGCTCTGAAAGCCACCTGTCAATCACAGTAAGCCCCGCCCTAAAACATCCTTTATGGTCTGTTTGACTCTAAATGACCATAATTTACTTTATAATTTGTATTGAAGAAGACTTGAAACTAGAGATTGAGACATAAACTCATGTTTACAATGTTTACTGAGGGAATACATCAAGAGAAGTAGAGTCATTTATATAGACTTCTATACAACCAGAGGAGTCACCCCCTGGTGGTCAGGAGAGAGAATGCAGCTTTAACACATGAAGCATAGACTTCTATGGATATTGCAGTAACCGACATGACTGAGTCGGTGACTCTTCACATAAAGAAACCCGTTAGTGACGCATCAGTGCACTTGCATATTTAAGTACATTTTGATTTTGCTTCTCATTTTCCAAAGCATGCTCTTCATTCTCCGTTTTCTATCTTGCAGGCAGCCGTTGTGTCCGTTCATCGTATTGAGCTCTGAAAAATCAGCTTTCTGACCTTTTTTATAAATTTCATTCAGTTCATAAAAAACAATACACCCGAGTTAAAAGCAGTGACCAGATGATGGTGAAACAATCCCCTTACTTTATCGTACCGGTGGCTGCCTGGAAGCTGGGGAATCAATCTAAGAACCTCCTGTATGAAATGTGTTTGACTGATTCATAAAACAGAAAATGAACAGATCGCTTCAGAGAATCTGTGACTTCCTCTCCTTACCTTGATGCTTTGGAAAATGTGTCATGTTGTGCCGAAACGAGCAAAAGTGCTGTTGCCGGATGATGCGTTTAACTTCATAGGAATTAACAAATCCAAAATCCAGACACCTAAAAATGTACATCTGCAGGGGAAACACCAATCACAACTGAAGCTGAGGTTTGATCACTCGCCTTTTAGTTTTATTAACATTGTGTGATTTGTTGTAAGTGCCTACCATGTTTACCAATAGCCTTACTGACATCTAATCACAAGGTGTACACACACACACACACACACACTCTTAACGGTCCATAAACGACACACAGTTTGTCCACAGTTGTTTGCTCCTAACAGGCCAGCAAAGTCCGTAGAGTCACGACAACGCTCTCCTGCCATCTAAGTGTGTGTGTGTGTGTGTGTGTGTGTGTGTGTGTGTGTGTGTGTGTGTGTGTGTGTGTGTGTGTGTGTGTGTGTGTGTGTGTGTGTGTGTGTGTGTGTGTGTGTGTGTGTGTACAGACAAGAAGAGCCCGACTGTCCCGCTCAATGTGTCCGACCAGAGGCTGCTGGAGGCCAGCCAGCAGTTCCAGAAGAAACAAGGGAAAGGCACCGTGGACGTCTGGTGGCTGTTTGATGACGGAGGTGAGTGGGAGGTCGTCCCAAGGTCATCGAGGTCATCAAGTTATCCATTTAGAGCCAGTAGAGCGGTGGTTCTCAAACTGTGGGGCACGCCCCTCTAGTGGGCGCAGAGGTATTACCGGTGGGGCGCGGGGGGAGATTTATTTTTTAAATAATCATTTTTAACTTTATTAATCCCAGAGTGGGGAAATTATTCTCTGCATTTTACTCATCCTCACACATATTGCACTCATTTTGTTTTGTTTGGCACAAGTTGGACATTACTGTTATGTTTAAAGTATATTCAGTGCAAAACGGGTTAATTGCAGCCACAAAAGGCAATTTGTTTGCCAAATATTAATTAGTTGTTTGCACAGATATAACTTTATTTGCATTGTTCGAACAAAGTGATTGATTGAATCTGGCTTACTTGGAAGGGATTTCAATTTTCTTTATTCTATTATTTATAAAAGCACGGATGGAGGAGTCGCAAAAAGTTATTTCAATAAAAATTCAGCATGGACCATTTTGTTACAATTTAGTTGGGGCGGTGGGGCGTGAACATATTTCTTCCTCCGAAGTGTGAGAACCACTGCAGTAGAGCGGTTATGAGAGCGACGCATTAGGATCCTCTGCTTGAGGACCAAGGAAACCAAATGACACCGGTTTAGTTTGTCTTCCTACCCAGAATCCCCAGCTTGTGTTTCCCAGACCGGCAGCCATGCTTCACCTCTTTCCTGCTTTGTTCCTCGTCCCAACATAAATGTGTACAGAGAAGCCGTTATTATGACTTGCAACTCATAATTATGTGATCTGTATCCATAGAAACAAATACTAAAAGTGCGAACTCAATTTGTATTGGGGGGCGCTACAATAAATATATACAAGCATCAGTGTGCATGTGATTTAGATTATAATAATCTATAATGTTAAAGAAGAAATGGCACATTCAGACAGAAGGAGGCGGAGTTTACAGGAAAAGGCTTCAGCCGTAAATGTGTTATCTGGCGATGAGGAAATGTTTGCTTTTCCTCCAAACTGTCGTTATTATATTCACACATCATTTAAAAAGCCGCCATAGAGCTCTATGTGGACGGTCTCTGTTCAACACAGAGGAGATGGCCAGTCAACCCCCCGCTGTTGGAAAGATGAAATCTATTAGAGGTGTTGATGAGTGGAGCCAATATGTTGACGTGACTCATTCTTTACTGTCAGCCCAGCGGGGCGTAGAGATGTGAGCGAGACCAGAGGCGTGACTCGTGCGTTCAAGACGCCGGCATGTGACACTTCGATCCGGCTCGTCGCCTCACGGCAGCCGATCACTGCTGACAGCAGACTCCTGTTGCTCTGGAGGACGATGTCTTTACTCTCTGACTTCCACGTGAGACCCAGCAGGTGCTTAGTGACGACGCTGTGTCCCGTCCAGGTCTGACCCTGCTGATCCCCTACCTGCTGACCAACAAGAAGAGGTGGAAGGACTGCAAGATCCGCGTCTTCATCGGAGGAAAGATCAACCGGATCGATCACGACCGCCGAGCGTAAGTACCGCGACTCTGAGGCTGACGCTGAGCGAGTAGAGGATGTCATGTTCTAGTTCACCAAACCATTATGAAGCACAGCTGCTGCAAAAATGTACTTTTTTAAAATTGAGATTACATAAACCCTTTAATTTCTGCAAAAAAAGAAATGCTAGAATAACTGCCACTGCTACTCCACTGATATTAATAATTATTACTTATGGTAATTGTTCAAATATAATAAACGTTAAAGATTATTATTTAACATAAAACAAGTGATTATGTTACTTATAGTTACTTTTATTCTGGCCATCATGTCTCTGCACAGCTTTCCTTTCAGCACCACTGAACCCAGAGCCGTCTGCTCCAGACCTTAAATGTTCTGTTCACAAGTCTACGAGGATCTCGAAATACACAAATCTAAAAAGTCTTGTGAATGCACGTATTCCCTGGAAAAACCTCTCATCTGTGTTTACATCTCACTGCACGGGGGAACGTGAGCGTTTCATATCACGCCAACACCTTCGAGTCATGCTTTTATCCTGACAATCATCAAAATATGCAAAAAAAATGCTAAAAATGTCAGTTAAACATACTGGAATCAGTGCCTTACATTTCAATAAGAGACACATGTTTTATTGCCTCACAGATGGGACAACGATCTTTTTTTGCGATCATCCTATTTAGTAAGAAAATAAAGAAGCGATCTTAAGTTATGTAAATCATAAGTACCCTCATCCTCCCTCTCCAGTAAAATCCCTTAAACTGTTACGTCATTCTGACTGAAGAAACAAGCGATCTTGTTTCAAACTCCAGAACCAGTATTGAGTTTGAAACTCAGATGAAATGTTTTCAATGTGTAACATGATAGCAGATCCCTCAACTGCGATGTGCAATAAAACTACTTCACAAAGCTAAAGGTCGCTAAAGGCTAAAGGTCGTACCGGATATAGAAACCGTTTTATCAAATTAGATTATTTTGTTTTCTTCTAGCTTTTTGGCCGCTCCACGGTACCGGAACAAAACAAACTGAACTACTTGTCTGCATTACAATAGTAAACAATAATAACCCAGCAAACCTCCCAGTATGTCCTTTTTAAAGGAGGCTGCAGAATAGACTTTATAGAGCATCTGTTTGCCCGCCAGGCCTGCAGTGAACTTCCTGTCTGCGTTGTGGTGTTTCCCTGGATGAGTGCAGTGTGTCACTTCCTTGTTATTCTGTGGAGAAGCTTTTCCCATAACGTCTCAGTACTGTAATACAGTACATGTGCTGATATGAAGGCATGTAGAGTTTATGTCAGTGTTTTTATGTTCATTGATGTTACAGGAAAGCTTTCTTTCCTACAGTGAATATGAATAGTGAAATGGTTAGCTTAGCATGAAGACTGGAAGTTAAAATCAAAGAACCCTACCAACACTGAAGCTCACTGATTAACATGCTGCTGACAGATCTGGTCTGTTTGGAGAATAATTACAAGGAAAACAAACTCGTACTCAGATAAAACATGTGTAAGCATTTCTTTCAGTCAAAGGTGCAACAACACAGATATCATTAACATCAGAAGAACTGCTCCCAAAGTCTGGCACCGACCATGATGTCACGATCTCCCTCCTTCTTAATATCCATAATCTGACTCCCTGAAAGAAAGCAAGTGACCTTATTCACACGTAATGGGATGCCATGCCCCTCCCCCCTGTGTCTCTCATTGTCCCCTACAGCTGCCTCCTTCCTCCTGTTGTTGGATAAAATTAGCTTGGCGCTAGCAGCAGCCTTTTATCCCTCTGTGTGCGAGAACACAGAGAGGTTGTGTGCACTTTAACCTCCCCTCCGTTTGTTTACTGTGGAGCTACACATTGAATAAAGGACACTTCAATGTTTCCCTGTCGGACTCTAATGGACTCACATTACAGCTTTGTTTGTTTTACCGATGGGAAAGTAGTTGCTGTATATATTTGATAAAAATCGTTTATCTCATGAGTTGTGATTGTACAGGTGCCTGCACTTCAAAGGCTCACTTCACCCCAAAACCACTTCCAATGCTTTTCATAGCGAATGGGGGGGATTTATATCTATATTTGATTTGGCTGAAAATCACACATTTGACATTACAAGTGTGATCTGCTTATTTGAAGCTGAAGCTAAAGGAAATGAATCTCGTACAAAGAATGCCCCAGTGGCCCCAGTAAAGCCAGTCCCACCTGCCTCCCTCCCAGAGTTATGTGGAGCAGCTTCCCCGGGCCTCCAGGCCTCCAGGCCTTCAGGCGCCTCGGTGCCGTTATCTCTGCCCACGTTGGACTGAACTCGTCTTGCAGCCGGTTTCCAGTGATTCTCAGCGCTCTTTTCTTTCTTCGGTTCCTGTGCAGGATGGCCACCCTGCTGAGCAAGTTCAGGATAGACTTCTCCGACATCACCGTGCTGGGAGACATAAACACCAAGCCCAAGAAGGAGCAGTAAGTCTTCCTCCGTTTTCACCCTCATTCCTCAGAGATACCGGTTTTACTCGACATGCAACCTTTAAGCAGAAGCAGAGCGCTTCAGAGAGCTGCAGGCAGAAGCCACTGGAACGGATTAGAGCGTCAACTCAGAACTAGTGTGGACCTGAACATTATGTTATGAGAAATGTATCACGCCCTCTGGTGAAGCTGCTTCGGTGCTGTTGACCCCCGACCTCTAGAAGGAAACCTGCTCCACTTGCACAACCTAACAGGTTCCATTTGGAAGTGAAAACAAATGTAAACGTCCCTTAAATGTCACGGTGTGAAATCTACGTTTGGTCGGGCCGGTCAAGGCTGAACCTGGAATGAATTATTTGTATAGCACGGTTCATATCGTTTTGTTCTGCTTCATTAGCTGTATCCACATATCTAAAGGTGTTTTGAGGTATCATTAGAAAAAACATCGCTTTGAATTACACACACACGCTGTCATGAAAGCCAATCTCTGTTTGTTCCAGGATACATACACATAACATATGTCATATAAATGACATCAGACCTTACGTCTGTTAGCTTTGAACAGAACGTGATCATATTCAGACCAATAACTGGTTGTCTGGTATTCTATGGCTGTTCACGTGGATCCATAACCGGTTGGCTGAAAGTATCTTTGTGGTTAATTACAGTTTATTTGCAATGAAGGATTATTTGCTAACATTTCAGCTCTTTCAGTCTAACCTTAAAATAAAAGAGTTTGGACTTGACGGACGTCTTTTGTGTTTATAGCGCCGTCATAATTGATAGAAATGATGGACACCCGTCATGTCTCCATCTTCTGTTATAAAATAAAAAGTGTGTTCTGAAAGGCTTAATGGCGCGTTAGCGTGAACTAACATGACGCGGTCGCTGTGCAGGGTGTCGGCCTTCGAGGAGATGATCGAGCCGTATCGGCTGAAGGAAGACGACATGGAGCAGGAGGCGGCCGAGAAGCTGAAGGACAGCGAGCCCTGGAGGATCACCGACAACGAGCTGGAGCTCTACCGCGCCAAGGTCAGCAGAGACGATGTTCTGACCGGTTACGCAATCTCTCAAAAGCATTGACCATTTAAATGTTTGCGCAGTACAGCAACTGAGGCCTCTGAGCCGGGAGAAGCAGGAAAGCGTGTTCATGCTGCTGTCTTTACTGCTTTGATTACCGGCCGACCAAAGCTGCCGCCAGGGTTTAATAAAAAAGCTCAAATTGTCTCCCTGTATCTTTTCAACTTGATTTTAAAGTCCTTCTCTCAGTTTTTAATGCACTAAATGGCCACGCCCCCTCTCATATCACAGACTCCCCATCGCTTTATGATCCTCTACGAACCCTTAAGATCTTCACAGCTGCTCTGTAAACTGTTCCCACGGTCACCACCAACCCTCTGGGGATGCTCCGCCCTAAACACACGACCTGCTGACTCACTGGACAGTTTAACGACAACGGATCATAACGCAACGTTTTAATATTGCCTATAATATAATCTTCTATGACTATTTTTGGTAATCATATAAGATTTAGATGTTCTCCCTCATGTGTGGTTTTTAAATGTTTTTTGCTGCTGAATTGTAAAGCATTTGTCCTGCATCCTGTGCCTGAAAGGTGCTGCAGTCCTATCCCTATAATCCACTGTGACAGAGTGGAGTTGTGCTGCAGCGGCTTGTGATGTTTATCTGTAAGCTGAAACCGGAATGTTTCAACCTGCATCTGTTTGTTTTGCTCCTCAGACTAATCGTCAGATCAGACTCAACGAGCTGCTGAAGGAGCACTCGAGCACCGCCAACCTCATCGTCATGTAAGCTGCTCTCGTGTGTGTGTGTGTGCCTGTGTGTGTGTGTGTGTGCCTGTGTGTGTGTGTGTGTGTGTGTGTTCCTGAATAATCAGAATCAGCTTTATTGGCCATGTGTGTTTACACATGGATGGAATTTGACTGCGGTTTCACTTAGCTCTTCGTACTTATGTACAATAAACAAGATAAATGTAAAAAATACATGAACGATAACACAGGTGGCTTTAGTTCTAGTGCTGCGGATGTTTTTTTATATAGTTAGTGACCTCAGGAATGCAAGTGTTTCCTCTTTATTCGCATAACAGTCGTTTTCTGTGTGTTCTGTCATGAACGTCCTCCTGAAGCCTCCCCGTCCCCGCGGTACCATCAATGTGTCGCCTCACTCCCCTCCAGTGGGGCCGGTCAGACGGCTTTGCCTTGCAAACTACAGTCCCCTCAATCATTGTAATGACACCACTGCATTTGCACAAAAGGCCATCTACAAATATAGAAATACCTGCCCTAAGCACACCTGCCAGATCACCGCGTCGCCTCATCGGGTTTCTACAGTTCACAGGATTGTGACCCAAGCTGCTCAACTATGTAGCAGTGCTGTCACACCTGTACCGCTGTACCTGTGCCACTACACCCTCACTGTGGATAAAGGGCGTTTGTAGCCAGCTTAAGCGCTCTGCTGCCACCTTCTGTCCACAGTTATCAAGTGCACCCAGCGCTTCTACTGACCGAGGGAAACAATTATCCGGTGTTGCATTCTTGCTCTGGTCCGGTTCCGGTGATGAGGATTAATGACGAGACGCCGGGCCTCACGGTAGAGGCGTCCTGTACAGTATTGATCCGTGGCTCATTACTGTGGGATTGCTGTCACACACTTTAGTTATATACATGGCCTTACACAGATCAGTTATAAGATCTCTTCCTGGACGGTTTTCACGATCAGCAGATGGATTTATGACTAGTTCAGCTTTTAAAATCATCTTAAAAACACACCTCCAATCCTAACATCCTGTGGTTGGTTCATGTGCTTTCACACCACAAACGAACAGCACCTGAGTCGCATGGAGGCAGACGGAGAGCCACCTTTTTCAAGCGGACTCAGTTGTTTGGTCCACACCAGGGTTTGATTGTCAACTTCCACACCAGCTCAAACGATCCAAACTAACCCAACCAACCAGCCTAACCCTCAACCATTGGAGGCCAATGCCTAACTGTATCCATTGGAGGCCAATGCCTAGCTGTATCCATTGGAGGCCAATGCCTAACTGTATCCATTGGAGGCCAATGCCTAACCTTAACCATTGGAGACTAATGCCTGACCTTAACCATTGGAGGCTAATGCCTAACCTTAACCACTGGAGGCTAATGCCTGACCTTAACCACTGGAGGCTAATGCCTGACCTTAACCATTGGAGGCCAATGCCTGACCTTTACCATTGGAGGCTAATGCCTGACCTTAACCATTGGAGGCTAATGCCTAACCTTAACCATTGGAGACTAATGCCTGACCTTAACCATTGAAGACTAATGCCTGACCTTAACCATTGGAGGCTAATGCCTGACCTTAATCATTGGAGGCTAATGCCTGACCTTAATCATTGGAGGCTAATGCCTGACCTTAATCATTGGAGGCCAATGCCTAACTGTATCCATTGGAGGCCAATACCTGACCTTAATCATTGGAGGCCAATGCCTAACTGTATCCATTGGAGGCCAATGGCTGACCTTAACCATTGGAGGCCAATGGCTGACCTTAACCATTGGAGGCCAATGCCTGACCTTGACCATCAGTCCTATTACCAATGAATTCAAACAAAAACACCCCTGCTAACAATCCTCCCTCTGTGTCTTGCAGGAGTCTGCCGCTGGCCAGGAAGGGTGCGGTGTCCAGCGCTCTGTACATGGCCTGGCTGGAGGTGTTGTCTAAGGACCTGCCTCCCATCCTCCTGGTGCGCGGCAACCACCAGAGTGTCCTCACCTTCTACTCTTAAATACACACGGGAAAACACAAGTTTTTAAGTCTCGCATCCATTTCTGCCTCTGGGAGCAGACACACACACACACACACACACACACACACACACACACACATACACATACACACACACACATCCCAGTTCCAGTCCAGACCTAAGGTGCACCACATACACTCCAGAGACGGTAGACAACACAGCCACTGATGGAAACAACGCTGGTAATGTGACTAGAGATGAAGGAAGTGATATTGGTTGAGATGTGTAAAAGCCCTTATAGGAGTGTGGAGGGTTTAAGGCGCTGCTCCTTTCTTTCTATTTATTCCAAGATGTCTGGGTTTTTCTCTTGTAGCTCTAGTTTCTTCTAATTTCCTCATGACATTTTGTTCCATTTTTGACAAAGTTGATTGCTCTCAGGCTCCAAAGCAGTCACTCACAATGTTTTCATTGTCGTTCTCACAATACGGAATATCTTGATGTCATACTCGTCACGTTAATTGGACCAGTTTTTTCTTTTTTGTGATGCGGCAATAATCACCCTGTTGTTATCCTTAAAGTTTGGGAGAGAACCATGCAGAATGCTTTGCAACACCCTCTAAAGCCTTATGGATGTGCCTTCCAGTTGAATCAGATAAAATAATTATAATCTATCCAGATTGACAATATTACCTATTATATTAGTGGATTCTAGTTTTATTGAGTTTTAAATGTGATTCCTTCTTAGTTGGAGCATTGTATTTATGCGAGTGGATTGCATAGATTTAATTAAGGTTATCCACTTGATTGCATGAAGACTTTCTGTAATTTCTTTCACTTTTTACCCAAATCAATATGTTTATTTCAGGCCATAGAGTTTTTGTTGTTGTTTTTTTTTTTTATTCACCTTTTTTGAGTCTTCCTTTTTAAAGCTGTTGAATATTTGCGATAGCCTCAGCTAGTCGACGCATGACGCAGTTTATCTTTCAGGCGCCGTGCCTAGAAATGTTTTTATGGGTCTTAAATGTAAGATCTTGTTTGTCAAAAGATGTGAACGTAGTTCTTCCCCTGGCCTCGGCAGGTGGAGCGACTCCGCTGATTGACTGAATGAAGTCTTTCTTTTAACAACTTGTGTGTTTGTGTCCACATGTATGGTTCTTCCCCTGAGAAAGAGACTGCTCTACCCAATAAGCTAGCTAAACCTTGCCTTAACGCTAGAACTAACGATTGTCACGCTCCTCTTCTCTTATAAGCCATACTGGCTGGACAGCTGGTGGGTAAAAGCAGAAAGGGACCCGCTGGTTACATGTCATGAGAAGTGTTTCAGCACAGTTGTTCTTTACTGTATATGCATTCTTTTTTGTTTCTTCCCATAGTTCACCTGCATTAGTCTGTTCCATTGCTTTCTGTGTTGCTGTTGAAGTGGTCCGTCACCAGTAACGGGCTCCACTTGGCCAGTTAGCGCCCAGTAGACCATCTGCTGGTCTCCCGTTCCCACGAGGCCTTTGCTGGGCCGAGAGCGACCGGCACACGAGCGTCACACTGGAAGACTTGCTGGCAGGAAGAATGTGACTCTAGAATGTGTCATGGCTGAGTGAACATTTACCTCTATGCATATGAGCTTGTAATAAAAGTCCATGTCCAAGTGAACGGATCTACTGGCCTCAGTTCATGTAAAGGGCCGTGTAGACCTTTGAGGGCACATGGCTCAAGGAAAGCCACATGTCGACCATTTCACTATAGATGGAAAATATATATATATATATATATACATATATCTCTATCTCCCGGTTCTACCATGGTCATATAGAGTTAATTGATTTGGCCAGTTGGCTTATTTCCAGACGACCTCACAGCTCCGTCGTCGTCCCAAATCTAAAACTGGTTCCTGCAGTTAAAAGATGACAATCACTGCTTTTTGGAGAGCTAAAGTTGTATTTATTCCAAAGGTTGTGTTCAGAATGAATGCAAAGTTAAATTCAGAAGTCCCAACATCGCTTATAAAAATCAATTTAAAGGAACGCCAGAGCCGACTGCGGCGTCTCTACGTCACTCCTCACTTTCGCTCAAGCTAAAGATGGCGACGGCCAAAATGCTGAGCCAGAGGCTTCAAATCCGTGTTCCACAAACCGACTAGGTCCACTTCTAGATGAAGTCTATGGCAAAGAAACATCGGAGTGGAAAAAATAATTCATGCTTATTCCAAAGTTTCAATTCATGAAAATATAGACCAATAAGAAACGAGTTGAGTCTTCAGAAAATAAAGCATGAACAGGAAGTTAAAGGACATTGACCGGCTGTGTCATTAAAGAGCCAAACGGACTTCAGGAAGATGAAAGTTGAGCGATATAATTTGCGTTATTAACTGTTTTCAGTCTGAACACCTTAAGGTCACCGTCAGTGATTCTCACACACGAGTGTGCAGCCCTGCAAAATGAATAATTCCATTTGATTGTCTAACATAGAAGTCCATGGTATAATCAGGAAAATGTTTTTTAAGAAAAGGTGCACAGCTCTTTGTCATGAGTGGAACTAGCATGCTACCGTTAGCAGCTAGCAGTCAACCTGGACCACGATTCAGAAGGAAAAGCTCATCATGGTTCTAAGTTAGTAAACTGCCACACAACTAATGGAATAAAACAGGGTTCTATTTACTTCTCATGAACGTTTCCTCCCCCAAAACAGGCAGTTTTTAGCATTTAGCTCATGTGCTCTGTCCTTTACCGTATGCAAGTTCTAAAGCGTGTGAACACGATGCTTAGGTTAGCTGAATGTACTGTATAATATGAACACTACCACAGAGTTAGCATTCGTGCTCCTGCTGCTTCCCACCCTGTATATTCTCTGCTCCTCATGCCGCTGATCATCACCGCTCTGCTTCACCTGCACAATGTGCAGGCGTGACGCGCATACCTACGTATGCATGTGTGTGCTAGTTAGTAGTACAGAAACACTAACTTTATGTCATGCTCACCAGTGTATTAAATACATTCTTGAGTACTTTCCAGGTCTGTGAAAAGCATGTGCTGGTGGGGAACAGTCCAAGACGACCCCTGTGGATTCTAGTGTGCAATAGCATCCCTACACCCTGCTGCTGCTGGGACAGGGCTTTGCTTTGGGTAGGGACTAAAAGTCAAGACATCTAACCTCCGCTTCCTTGATTTTGTCCATTTTAAAAATATGAATCTGTTTCTACAAGTGACCCAGCTTTATGAAAGCACTAAATCCCTGAAGTGCCGCTCTTATTGGCAGCGGCTTTCCAGAGTTCCTTTGATGTTTGCCAACTTTATCATTTCCTCTTGGCACAAAACGGTGAAGTCCATTGATCTCTTGTGGCGACGACTAAAACAAGATTCTGACCTTTGGGGGCGCTATTGTGCACTAAGACAAAGTCAGGGGTGTGTCTTTAAACTCCATTCATTTCAGTCCCTCCCTTACTGTTACATAGCAACAATATTACAAACAAGAACACGGGTTATTCTATATTTGTACATTAAAGAATCTATATGTCTATATATACACGTATAAATGTATTAGTCTGACCTGGAGAGGATCTTTGTCTTTGATGTCATTTAATGAAACAAGAAGACCTCCTGTCCACATCTTACAACCAAATAATAGTGTTTGTGTGTGACTTCATTTATCTCCCATCTGACATGCTTCTGTTCTACTGAACAGACCAAATGTCACCTGTACTCCTCTCGTCAGCCACCATGTCATCATTTGATATCTCATCATCATCATCATCATCATCTAGCTGTATTTTCTGCCAAAGCCCCCCCTCCTCTTCCTCTGTCATGTGATGATGTCATGATGATGGATGATGTTGTACACACTGCGAACATATACTAACCTGTAAATAAACTTGGTAGTCTAATGGCATAAATTAAGAAAGTGGAATGATTATGTCAAATTTCAATCTGGAGAAAGATATTTATTTTAGTTCAGGATTTTCTCCACATTCTTTTTCTTTTTGCTGTGTTTTTGGTTGTAAGTTAATTTGCATGTCAATTTTTTATTTTTATCGTTTTGTTAGCTTTTGATTATAGCAAATTGTGTCTTTTTTTGAGTCTGTATTTCTATCTTTTCGATGCCTTTTGAAGAAAAGACATTACGTAGAAAACAAAGCGGATCAAACCTGTGTTCACACAGACGTGGAGGGAACCGACCAGCCGGTGAAGCAGTAATGTTTTGATACACTGTACTGTTAACAGTCACAGATATGCTTTTTCTAACATTTTAACATTCATGATTACCAATACTTTGTACATCTTTATTGCAATAAATCAATCAAATGAAATCAGTTACATTCGTGGTGTCCTTTTGTATTCTGCAATATTTTAACTGAAAGGGTATGAAAGGGTTCAGAGCGGAGAGAAGAGGCATTACAATGTTTAAAGAATTGTTTTTGCCCAAATTACCCAACATTGTTTGATTACCTTTACAATGTGCACAAAAACAAACTATTTTAAAATAAATAATTTGCTATGTTGTTAGTTTGTTTTCATGTAAAGTGCAAACAAAAGCTTATTTCTTTTTTTTAACTAAGATACTTCAGCTAATGATGAAAAATGAACAGATTTACACACATTTACCCCTTTTTATTTTGGGACTGTGGCCCCCTAGTGGCTGTAGTTTTGTTTCTGTACCATAAAAGTCGGGTTACAAGCCGCTTCTACCTCCAGTGGGTGTCTCTGCTGTAGCAAGCTAGCAGCAGCACTCGCTAGCGCTGCTGCTAGCTTGCTAAAGCAGCACTAGCAAGCGCTGCTGCTAGCTTGCTACAGCAGCACTCGCTAGCGCTGCTGCTAGCTTGCTAAAGCAGCACTAGCAAGCGCTGCTGCTAGCTTGCTACAGCAGCACTAGCTAGTGCTGCTGCTGCTACTGCCCGAGTCGGGTGTCAAGCCGGGGCTGGTCCCGCTACATTCGGTGGTTGTCAGGGAGCTAGCGGAGAGCTAGCTAGCGGAGAGCTAGCTGGCTACAGCGGGGAACTAATGGGGACACTGACCGAAGGTAGCGGCTTGTAACCCGACTTTTACGGTAATCGTATATATGTCATCTTGCGCGACACAGTGAGCTTGAGATAATGGAATAAAAACATTTACTGCAACTTCAACCGCTCTTAAAGGCCCAGTGTAGACTGCTGTAGAAACATGACCGGCATAACATGGCGCCCTGTGAGAAGGACTATGTAGATATGACCGGCTCATTTTAAGCTTATGGAATATGATTCTAAACTTCAGGTGATTACAGACTAATAAAAACATAATTATATTTTCCATTTCTGCCCATTGAGCGCCTCCTGGAATCCTTCACACTGTACCTTTAAGGCTTAAAGATGACTTTGCATGAATTAACATCTGCTGGAATGTCGGTCATTTACTGGATATTTTAGCCGGGTGTTGAGTTGCATGAAGCCACTGGATCTCTGGTGAATCATCTTTCAAATGATTTTCAGGAGTGTGCTAGCTGCACTATGACTCTGCATAGTGACATAGTGACTCTGCATCCATTGGTGGTTCAGCCCTCCAATAGGCTCCACCCTCTGTTCCAATGTAGGTTTTCTGGCCCAGTAAGTCAAGCCATCTCTATGGTCATTCCTTTTTCAACCTACGGGCGACATTCTGGCTTTATGAAGAAGTGGTGGTAATAGTTGCACGGTAGTGTACAATGGCAACGTCCTCATCAATCAGTTCTGCTTCTGTAGAACCACGACTGGCACTATGATGATGATCAGTACGGCGCAGACGGACAAGACGATTACAGACATGATTTTACAAAGTCTTTTTCTCTTGTGTTCCGCTTCTTTCTTCTTCAGTAAAGAGTCAAATCCCGGTGTGTAGAGATCCTCGAGCCAGAAGTCCAGGTCTCTCGGAGTCTTCTCTTCCTCCTGCAAAGAAAATGAAAATAGGCGTTGCCAACCATGTTTCATACTTATACTGTTGTGCGTTGCTTGGGGCTTTTGGGTCAGTTGTGTAAAGGCACCATCAACCTTATGAAATGACTCAAACAATCTACAAAGTATACCCTTTAGTTTTTTACACCCATCCGTCCCGTCAGCCTCTCCTCCGCTCCACTCATCACCTTTAAATAATCGGCGAGGTTCCCGTGGATCGTTTGTGTGTCGTACTCCCTGACGGTCCAGGACGGCTTGGCCTTCTTGTTGTCCACTGCTTCCATCTCTCTCATGTCCATGAACAGAGGGTTCCTTTTAATGTTGGACCTCAAGGTGACTGGTGTGATGTGCTTCTCCAGGTACCGGTCCTCAAACGCCACGGGAGAGGCCTCTGGGGATGGAGGAGACCAGCTTTCAGTCTTGGCCCTTGGTCCCCTCTGTGGAGACATTGAGGGAGCAATTTAATCCCCACCACACTTCCTTTAGACAAAGAGAAGACACTGAAGACACCGATACTAAACCAGAATGCATCAAATACATGATCTCCATGATTTCTGCATTTTATTTGTGCTTTCCTTGCTTTTATTTTGACAGGATTTCTGACTGTGTCAATGCTTTTATATCCTCACCGCAGCTCAGAATAACAGAAGAAGACTTTGCGATGATACAGTATTTGGAAATAAAAGTGTTGTCTTTTATCAGAAGAAAAATAACCCACATGTTATTAATAGGCTTCAGTGATTAAAAGCAACATTAGGACTATTGTGGTTGTTGTAGGAGTTTCCTCTTTGGAGCAATAGGGAAGTGTACAACCTTTTCCTCTGTTTTCTCTGGACATGTTGACTCTCACTGCACATTTCTACTACATAGGCGACCTATTTTAAGAAATTCCGGTTTTCTTTTTGCTCCATGTGATAAACCTTTTCAGTGTATCACATTGACGGATGGATGGATTAATGAACGTCCCGGGCAAAAGTGTCAGGGCCCAAAAAAGCAACTACAAAGAGAAACCAAACAGCTACAAAGAGACTCTAAATGACTACAATGAAAAGCAAAATGACTTCAAAGAGAAGCTGAATAACTACAAAGAGACTCTTAATGACTACAAAGAGAAGCTGAATTACTACAAATAGTCTCTTAATGACTACAAAGACAAGCTAAACAACTTCAAAGAGACTCTTAATGACTACAAAGAGAAGCTAAACAACTTCAAAGAGACTCTAAATGACTACAATGAGAAGCTAAACGACTTCAAAGAGAAGGTAAACAACTTCAAAGAGACTCTTAATGACTACAAAGAGAAGCTAAACGACTTCAAAGAGACTCTAAATTACTACAAAGAGACTCTATCTAAATGACTACAAAGAGAAACAAAACAACTACAAAGAGAAGCTAAACAACTTCAAAGAGACTAAATTACTACAAAGAGAAACCAAACAACTACAAAGAGACTCTAAATGACTACAATGAAAAGCTAAATGACTTCAAAGAGAAGCTAAACAACTTCAAAGAGACTCTAAATGACTACAAAGAGAAGCTGAATAACTACAAAGAGACTCTTAATGACTACAAAGAGAAGCTGAATTACTACAAATAGACTCTTAATGACTACAAAGACAAAGCTAAACAACTTCAAAGAGACTCTTAATGACTACAAAGACAAGCTAAACAACTTCAAAGAGACGCTAAACAATTTCAAAGAGACTCTAAATGACTACAATGAGAAGCTAAACGACTTCAAAGAGAAGCTAAACAACTTCAAAGAGACTCTTAATGACTACAAAGAGAAGCTAAACGACTTCAAAGAGCCTCTAAATTACTACAAAGAGACTCTAAATGACTACAAAGAGAAACAAAACAACTACAAAGAGAGGCTAAACAACTTCAAAGAGACTAAATGACTACAAAGAGAAGCTAAACGACTTCAAAGAGACTCTAAATGACTACAAAGAGAAGCTAAACGACTTCAAAGAGACTCTAAATGACTACAAAGAGAAGCTAAACGACTTCAAAGAGACTCTAAATGACTACAAAGAGAAGCTAAACGACTTCAAAGAGACTCTAAATTACTACAAAGAGACTCTAAATGACTACAAAGAGAAGCTAAACGACTTCAAAGAGACTCTAAATTACTACAAAGAGACTCTAAATGACTACAATGAAAAGCTAAATGACTTCAAAGAGAAGCTAAACAACTTCAAAGAGACTCTAAATGACTACAAAGAGAAGCTGAATAACTACAAAGAGACTCTTAATGACTACAAAGAGAAGCTAAACAACTTCAAAGAGACTCTAAATGACTACAAAGAGAAGCTGAATAACTACAAAGAGACTCTTAATGACTACAAAGAGAAGCTGAATTACTACAAATAGACTCTTAATGACTACAAAGACAAGCTAAACAACTTCAAAGAGACTCTTAATGACTACGAAGACAAGCTAAACAACTTCAAAGAGACGCTAAACAACTTCAAAGAGACTCTAAATGACTACAATGAGAAGCTAAACGACTTCAAAGAGAAGCTAAACAACTTAAAAGAGACTCTTAATGACTACAAAGAGAAGCTAAACGACTTCAAAGAGACTCTTAATGACTACAAAGAGAAGCTAAACGACTTCAAAGAGCCTCTAAATTACTACAAAGAGACTCTAAATGACTACAAAGAGAAACAAAACAACTACAAAGAGAAGCTAAACAACTTCAAAGAGACTAAATGACTACAAAGAGAAGCTAAACAACTTCAAAGAGACTAAATGACTACAAAGAGAAGCTAAACGACTTCAAAGAGCCTCTAAATTACTACAAAGAGACCCTGAATGACTACAAAGAGAAACAAAACAACTACAAAGAGAAGCTGAACAACTACAAAGGGACTAAATGACTACAAAGAGAAGCTAAACAACTTCAAAAAGACTCTAAGTGACTACAAAGAGAAGCTAAACAACTTCAAAGAGACTCTAAATGACTACAAAGAGAAGCTAAACAACTTCAAAGAGACTCTAAATAACTACAAAGAGAAGCTAAACAACTACAAACGGACTAAATGACTACAAAGAGAAGCTAAACGACTTCAAAGAGACTCTAAATGACTACAAAGAGAAACAAAACAACTATAAAGAGAAGCTAAACAACTAGACTCTAAATGACTACAAAGATAAGCTAAACAACTTCAAAGCCTGTGAGACCTGCTCCTATCTAGGAGAGGTGGTAGGGTCTATGCCCATGTGACCATTCATATTCATAATAGTTTGTACACTTATTCGCACCTTACTTCTATTATTATATTGTTTACATTTCATCTCGTTGAATATCACTTTTTGCTTTTGCAATTATCACATTTTTAAGTCGATATAGAGACTCATTTGTAGTTTTGATGATGTTGATTGAGAATAATTTTCACATGAACAATTAGTAGCTGGATTCATGAACCCAGAGTCAGCAGTCAGTTGATAAGCTGCTTCATGATCTCTGAATCTATACCTCTATATCCAGGATCTCTCATCTGAGTATAAACTTGTGATACAGGCCCCTGGGGTAAAAGTGACTTTAGTTAATGTTGTACTTTAGTGGTGCAAATTCCCTTACACATATAGATGATGTGGTATGTTGTACAGACACACTTTTAGAGTTTGGACCCTCAGTTAATTTCACTTTCCTGCTCTCAGGGCGACCCTCCCTCTGCTTCCTGTTCCTGACATTCTGGGTTCTAGATCACATATTAGATCAAGGATCAATACTGAATGCACCCCTGTCCTGCTCTCTTGTTTCAAGCCCACTGTCTCCACGCTGCAGCTGGTGATCACGATCTCTGCTCAAAGATCATTCATGCGGACGGAATGCACGTCATGAATCATGTCTTTGCGTTGGGTCGTCATGTGGAATCGATTGTTAAGGAACTAAATCCAGCTCTCCGTGTCAAAGGGCAGAAACAAGAGACATGAGCACCCAGAGAGGACGCTGTGACGTGTAGTCCATACCTGGGAGTAGACCCGGTTCTGCCAGTGCTTCTGACTGGACAGGACGGCCCCGATCTGGAACATGCCGTGTGTGGCCGGCAGCATCCCGACGTCCAGCTGGAGGAACTTCTCCGGGTGGTTGTTGTTGGGCAGAACAGAGATGTCCATCTCTGCGTTGCTGCGTCCACACTGAGCGCCTCAGCTGCCGGCAGCCTGGCTGGAGCACACGCTCACCACACGTCACCCGCTCTGTAATAATTCATGAAGAGCATCTTGCACGGCCTGTATCACTTGCAGGTGTGTGTGTAACCCAAACCTGACCATTTAGAGCCTGACGCTGAGAACCAACAGTGTAAGGAGAGAGAGAGAGGGGTGGAGGCCCAGTGCCTTGGTTTACATGAGCAACATCTCCGTCAGTCATCAGGACTCTATTGTGTAGTAATAAGTACATTTACTCAAGTACTGCAATTAAAGCTAGGGATGGTAATCATGGGAATACAAGAATATGCTAGATTTAAATAATATTATCCACCTAAAAACCCAGCCTAGTGAACATTTTCAGTGAAAGTAGTGAGCAGCACTAGCTCCAAAAGCTGCTCAATCTATGGGCTTTAGGTCGACGATGAATCATTTCATTCGGCCTTAGGAAATTAAATTCAGTTTATTTTGTATAGCCAAAAATCACAAATTACCAATTTGCCTCAGAGGGTTTAACAATCTGTACTCATACGACATCCCTGTCACCAGATGTTTTTTTTTTATGAAAGCATTTCATCAATTGATAACTGTATGTATGTATGTATTATGATAATTTCAAAAAACTATATCAAAAATGTTTTTGAGGAAGATTACCAACACTGCCTTAAGTGAAAATGTGAGGTGTTTGCTTTACCAGATAGTTTTTTATTTTCATGCTACTTCATACTTCTTCTTCTACTACTTCTTTGTACTCCACTATAATTATTTGACAGCTTTAGTGATAAGCTTTTCGTATTGGATTGAAAGAAAATGCATTATTTTGATAACGGTTATTTTTCATGGTTGAGAGTATGAGTATGAGACGTGCTGCATTGGCTGAAAGCTCTACTGAAACTGTGGTGTTTATTAATATTTATTAGGGGCTAAAGGTGCTCAAAAACTCACCAAACTTGGCACACTCTTCAGACCTGTGAGGTTTGTGTTGGGCTTGGTGTATCAACATGACTCCATAGCGCCCCCTGCTGGTTATAAACGAGGATCTCCCGCAGTAAGTCTCACATTGATCTGTGTGACATTTGGAAGGTTTGTGGAGACGTAGAAAAAAGCCTCAACCCATCAGGGAAAAGATATTTTGAATTCAGTGTGCAATTTGCCAATTTTTGCCAATATTTTAATCATATAACATAATTAATCAGATCAACTTCAGAAGTGTTCATTACAATCTAAAAACAACAATGAAAAGTTATCAAAATCCATAATCTACTGGGGATCAGCACTTTGGCTCAAGACGAGTTTGTTGAATACGTTAAAAACATGTTGGACCTGGTATCCATAAATGAATTAGTCATTTAATAACGCTTTTTTACGTGTTTTTGTTTTAAACCGGATATTTTATATTCATATATATACATCAGATAGATGGAGCATCTTTGGAAACGCTTTTTATAACTGGAGCAAGGAGTAGAAGCATATGATCAGATGATGCAAAGACCATTTTAATAACCAATTAAACAATCACAAACCCAAATATAGTCATAGAAGACGACTTTTGCCTTAAAATGACCATTCATTCCAACTGCCGATTCTCAACATGCAGAGCAGCATCCTGACGGCGGCGCTGAGGGCAAGGTCACCGAGGGTCGTGATCTGTAAACCCTCTGTTTCCTCCTGATAGCAGAATAAACGCAGCAGATTCCCCTGATGGAAATATGTTCGTCACAGACAAACAGATGGAGGACGAAGACAACCACTGCTTTAAAGCACACGCGTGTTCATGCTGCAAGCGGGATGGAGAGAGAGAGAGAGGGGGGAGCGAGATAGGGAGTGAGAGAGGGGATGGAGAGAGAGACAGAGAGAGAGGAGGAGAGGGAGAGAGAGAGAGGAGGGTGTGTGGGTAAGAGAAAGAGATAGAGAGAGAGGGTGTGTGAGTAGAGAGAGAGAGAGGGCGTGTGGGTAAGAGAAAGAGAGAGAGGAGGGTGTGTGAGTAGAGAGAGAGAGAGAGAGGGAGAGGAGAGAGAGAGGAGGGTATGTGAGTAGAGAGAGAGAGAGGAGGGTGTGTGAGTAGAGAGAGAGAGAGAGAGCGAGAGGGAGAGGAGAGAGAGAGAGAGAGGGAGAGGGTGTGTGAGTAAAGAGAGAGAGAGGGCGTGTGGGTAAGAGAAAGAGAGAGAGGAGGGTGTGTGAGTAGAGAGAGAGAGAGAGCGAGAGGGAGAGGAGAGAGAGAGAGAGAGGAGGGTGTGTGAGTAAAGAGAGAGAGAGAGAGAGAGAGAGAGAGAGAGAGAGAGAGAGAGAGAGAGAGGGAGAGGGTGTGTAGGGTGCTGGTTCCGGCCCCGTATGGATGGTGCATCGGGGTTGCGCAGAATCCACCAACGATGTGGCGAAGTGGAGGAGAGGATGAAGCTCCGGGGATCTGACCAATAAGGCGGAAATATCGCAGCTCTCCTTCTGCACATGTCCGATGTCGTCATTGGGAAACCACTACCGCGCTGCCTCGCGTCGCATCCCGGGGAGAGGAACGGATCAGTCCGGATGATGCGGTAAGACTACGGCTTCATGCGTTCACCTCCCTCACTACGGCTTCATGCGTTCACCTCCCTCACTACGGCTTCATGCGTTCACCTCCCTCACTACAGCTTCATGCGTTCACCTCCCTCTCGGCTCTTGATCTCTATCTCATATGACGTCGCTGCGATGGCGATACAGATTCATCCCCGTATGGATTGAATGGATTATTAGTGTGCATATCTATTTTCGCGTCTGTGCACATATTAAAATATGCATTTAACCATTCGGAGCTTCTGCAACAAAAAAAGAAAAAGCATGACGTTGTGCTTGTGGTCGCGTGTTCTGAGCTCAGCAGGACGCGACGTCCGCTGTTGGACTAACGTGTTCCCGAGCCTCGACCGCTGACATCATCATCATCATCAGATGCAGGATGCAGCAGCAGGATGCAGGATGCTGGCTCCAGGCAGCAGCAGCAGCACTATGCAGTGTTTGCTAGCTCAGCGCATCAATGCGTCGCTCTGTTCTGTCAGAGAGAGACAGCCTCTGCTTAGGAGGCTGCACGAGGAGACCGGCAGGAAAGCCTCAGCCAGATGTTGCAGAGTTGTACAGAGGCCGCAGTACGTGTGCAGACAGACGTGCAGGCAGACGTGCAGACAGACGTGCAGACAGACGTGCAGACAGACGTGCAGACAGACGTGCAGACAGACGTGCAGACAGACGTGCAGACAGACATGCAGGCAGACAGATAGAAAGGCGGATGGATGGAATATATAAAAAAAATTGTGCAATTAACATACTAACCTTACATGCATTTACATTTGTAGCTTAATAGTATAACTTTGGAGGAATTTTAAGAACTTCTTCAATATATCTGTCCATATTCCTCATGACAATTTTCCACTTTAATTATTGACGAGTTATCCCAATAATTGACTAATCATTTAGCTGTACTGTGTCGAAAACTACTGACCAATCGTTGTCACATAACAGTCCAATTATTCAGTCTATGATGATATGAAATATAGAAACGCAGCAAACATCTTTGGTGTTTTTAGTACGGGAGAATTCCGCTTGGTGCTTTTGTCCCAGTTGGTTATAAGATAAGATTATAACTAATCATTTCAGCACCATCTTTTTGTATTTAATTCAAGTGAGACCAATAGAGAGGGGCCCTCTTTCAGCCGGCATGGGGCCCAATATGTTCTCCGAAGCTGCAGAAAGTAACACGACACAAACCTACAAACATCCATTGGTCAGTCGGTCCCTTGTGGTGATCTTTTTAGTTTGTTCTCCTCTCTGTTTTCAGTTAGTTTTCTTAAAGTTGGTAAAGGCAAAATTATTTAGGAAGTATAGGAAGTTTAAAGAGTAACTGCACACTGGAACAGGCTGTTTATGCCATAGATGAAATGGTAGGTCGGTACTCAGTGCGCCGCGCGCCGAACAGCATCCCGTCATGCGTGTATTTATGTATACGATATCTCAGACAGCGGGCCTAGGTATAAAGTGCACAGCCAGTCACTGAATCAACATTTCATGGTTGAAAATAGCTCCCAACAGTGTCTACTAACATACGTCATGAAATAAAAGAACGTTAACGTCCGATGCTATCATGCTAACGTTACAGAGGCTACAGGAAATGAGCGTAATGGCGGGCTGGCGGCCTTCAGCTGCTCTGGTTCCCTCTCCCTGCCGCTAGGAGACGATACAGCGTGAGGAGAGCGGAGGAGGGGCTCGGGTTTGCGACGGCTAAATTGGAGTTTACAGCCAAATGGCTCCATGCCATAATGCTA
The DNA here is from genome assembly GCF_910589615.1 of Taurulus bubalis. NCBI lineage: Eukaryota > Metazoa > Chordata > Actinopteri > Perciformes > Cottidae > Taurulus > Taurulus bubalis. The sequence goes on along the minus strand of NC_136607.1, from coordinate 1,938,919 downwards.
TTTTTCAAGCTACTGGAGCTAGCTGTCATCAGCTTTGGCCGCCATGTTTGTTTGACGCTATCTTCCAGTTAGGGCTGCGTGATACTGGAAAAAACTGACATTGCTATATTTTATTTGATGTGATATATAACGCTGTATGAGGAAAATACAAGATTATTCACCCTACATTAGTTTTTAGTTAAGCCCCGGGCAGACAAAATGAATACAGTTCATTATGACACAGGAAACACTGGATCAGTCATCTAAATGAAGAACCTTGAGAATTTTCTTTTTCCATCCAGCAGCTTGATGTGTTTATTTGCTGACGTTGCACATCCTGCAGTGGGATGCTGTAACTGTATGCCGTGCAGCCACACTTCCAGTGCTGGAGCTGAATGCTAATATTAGCATGCTAGCATGCTCGTGATGACAATGTTAATATTCTCCATCTTAGTTTTGAACGTTAGCATGCGAACATTTACTTACAGCTGAGGCCGAAGGGAATGTCAGCAGATATTTCTTCCTCATAAACCAAAGTACTGCACTAAATATATAAGTCAAAGGATCACCAACGTTATTGCAATGTATCCTGACCATGACATGAAAGCCTGAACCACATTTCCCATCAATCCAGCTGGTAGTTGTTGAGACGTTTAGGACTAATGGGCTGAGTGGCAAGGCGGCGTCGTAAAACAAGGCTCCAAAAGTAGCTTCACCATGATTCACTGCTGCGAAAATAGATGAATCCATGACACCAATACGCACACGCTGGTGTTTGATCACATTTTGGATGTTTAGGGCGAACATTGAGTAAGATGAGTATTAATATCTTCTTAGACTTCAGTGAGCCTTTTCAGGTTTCTGATCAATCTGCTGTCACACACACACACACACACACACACACACACACACACACACACACACACACACACACACACACACACACACACACAGCTGCCTCCACACTGCTGCATTCGAACCCTGTCTGCAGGGTTTAGCTTCTTCGTCTCATCAACAGTAATGAATAATTAGAACATAATGCATATTCTCTATTTTTGTCAGACTTTCCCAACTCATAGATCATTACATCTTAGTTATTTCCCCCTGCTGATGCATGTTTAGGCTTCTCAACACCAAGATAAGGGCTCACCATGTTGCTGAAGCTTTAACAGGATTCTTCATGTTACACTGTGGTTGGAGGTCTACTTGAAGGAGGTTGATCTATCCTATTAAGAGTAGAAACATGATGAAATAAGCAATGTAGTCCTGGAGGGGCACCTTCTTTGAAGAAGGAATATCTACAGTTACCTTTACTTGTGCAGAGGAGAAATGATTGCAGATGTTATTAGTTGCAGCTACTGTCAAATATGTTGACAGTAGCTGTCTCTGTATTTAGTTTTCTAGAGGTGTCTATATTGTCAATGTAAGTTGGAGCTGTGGTGTCGTCAGCATCGAGCTTCAGGGAATGAGTTTTGTCTCGCACCAAATATTTCTGACAACGAGAGAAATAAAATCTATAATCATCATGGAATGTAAATAATACATTTTTCGACCACCCCACGTTTGCTGCAGCCTGTGTGTGTGTGAGTGTGTGTGTGTGTGTGTGTGTGTGTGTGTGTGTGTGTGTGTGTGTGTGTGTGTGTGTGTGTGTGTGTGTGTGTGTGCGGGCGTGCTGGTTAATGCTCTTTTGTATTCGTGCTCAGTCAGTCCACGGCGTGCGACGCAGCTTCTGCTTGCGGCCCACTAGTGCTACGCTAACCAGTGCTACGCTAACCAGTGCTACGCTAACCAGTTAGCTTAGCGCAGGGTAAACAAGTAAACAGGCCAGCTCAGCAATCAGAGCACTATTTATATAATATCGAATTTGAGAAAACTATTCATAAGAAAGTGGAAATGGCTTTTAGTGATCACAGCTGCCGAGTCAAATGGATCTCTAAGAGGATGATTAGCATAGCCAATTTTCTTTTGTTGCTTTTCCTCATTTCTCATGCAGATTGCACCATCTTATCGTCATTTATATATTCATTACTTGAATACAAAGAAATGAAACGGACAGCTTCACTTTTTCTGGCTTGCTGCCAATTCTTCTGCCTGTTCCGCTGCAGGGTGGCTGCTGCATTCAGATGAGCGGCGCCCGTTTCCCAGGGCTCCTCGCTCACTCGGTGGCATACAAAGCGATAAAAGTAAATTAGATGTAGGCAGAAGAGCGGAGATCCCCCACAATGTGGTCGGATCTCCGTCCCAGGTAGTCTGGACTCAGCCCCAGACCTGGTCAGCTCTTATGTGCTGGGGTTTACATACATGCATGATGAGATGTCATCACAATAAAGGTTACGTGTGGGGCAACGAACCACATTAACCTAAAGACCATGTCATAGGGGCGATCATGTGCAGGTCATCCTGCTGGAGGAAAGCCTGTCTGTTATGTAGCCCCTCCCTCCACACCTTAGGGAGGTGGACGAGCTTAGAGTACATCTGACTGCCATGAGGGGAAACCAGACCCTGGCACAGCAGCTAGATTCTCACAACATCACAAGATCACTCAAGAATAAAGGAGCAAAGAAGGAGAGAAGTCGACACTGAAGTCTTTTCTGGACGGGAAAGATGTTTTCGCTCATCTCCCGACTGGCTTCAGCAGGAGTTTGATTGACAGATGGTTCATCAAATCCCCTGCCAAGTGTATTTTTTTAAGTGACTGCCCTTTTCCAAACAGTTCCCAATGACGGCTTCTCAGATGGTTCTGTGTAACAAACCATCTGGTTAACGAGACATCGCTATTTATTAAACCGCAACCACCTTCAAGCAAGTGGTTCAGTTGCCTGACCTAAACCCAGTGAACACTGTGTGGCCCCTATGGGGTCTATGGCAGATATTGCTATAAAAACCGTTGTGTGTCATCTTCATTTACTCATAACCAGTATCATATAGACTGATATGTAAACATCTGAACACATTATACTCTTTTATTATAACACCAAAAGTATTCAAATAGCCCTAGTGGTTGCAGAGATGCACCTTTTTTAGTTTGGGGATGACATTTTCCAGCAGAGGCCTAAAAATAGGTGGGGTTTTCAAAATTAACCCCACCAACCAACCAAGAAAAACAAAAAGCATAAGCCAAAGCTCACTATTTAAAGCAGAAGTGGTTGGTGGACAGGCATATTGAATACTTTTCATTCAGGAGATGGGAGTAAGGGTTGCGTCACAAATCACGAGCGCAATCTTTTCCTAAATTTAGCCATACGTTTCACTTGCTTATGCGCAAATATCGTAGACACCAGTTATTTAAAAAACCTTGGCATGAAACATTTGAATAATCTGACACATGACTTGTTGAAACTCAATGCCACGGCGAGATAAAGATCTCGTAATGAAATCTCATACAATATGTCATTTGCAAGGGAATATGAAGGAGAATTTAAAAACCTTCCTGGCCTTTAAAAGTGAAGCGATGCAGCATATCTTAGGGTGTGATATGATACACAGCATTGTATCTATCATTGTAGACACAGACATAGTTTATGAGGTATTTCAGGATTGTACGTCTCTCCTGACATCAATGTTCAGGAGATCTGTGATGAAGAAAAGAAGGGCAGCTGTCACTCAAAGGAGACGTCTATTCTCTCTAAGCCTGTGTTTCTGGACTGGATGGGCTGTGTTCTCTCCTACAACTAGATTTAGATGTAGTAGAGAACACAGCCCATCCAGGAACATGACGCTTCTTGGGGCTCGTGAACTGCAGTGGCCTCTACATCAGAAGCATTGCAAATGGAGCAGGACACGTCATTTATAGAGCTGAAGAGTCAGCTACTCACTTCCCTTGTAATGGTGTCAAGAGGCCGAGCCGCGGGACACTAGAGGAATCAGGAACAACCACGAGACAAGAGCAGACAGATTGAGAGATGCAGAATACATGTCATGGGGCCTTGTATGTCAAAGACTAGTGATGGTCAAAGAGACAATAAATATGAGGATCTAGTATTTGCTTTAAGTCCAAACAATCAGCCAAGAATACATGGTAAATGGACTGTACTATACTGGATATCTCTTTTCTAGTCTCTCGACCCCTCAAAGCAAATTAAAGCCTAGTTTATGGTTCTCCGTCAGGTCGACGCCGTAGCTACGCCGTCGACGCAGACCCCTTCGCCGTAGCTACAGACCACCTCCGCAAACGTCTTCTGTTGCCTGCGCTTCAACATTTGCAATATAAGCATTTGCTCTTCAATATTGATGAGCTCCAACTTTAATGCAGCCGCTCCAACCTGGTCGCCATTGTTTACTGTGACCAGAATTCGGCTATAACCCCTGAAACCACACAGACACACAGACACACCCCCCTGGCGGCATGGCGGTTAATTGCAGAGCAACGCGGACCCTAGACGCAGAACTTCGAATGCTCAACGTCGACGGCGAACCATAAACTAGGCTTAACACTACATGTCATCATTCACACTGATGGGAGGAGCTACCATGAAGGAACCACCTGTCCATCAGGACTAACTAACATTCACACTGATGGGAGGAGCTACCATGAAGGAACCACCTGTCCATCAGGACTAACTAACATTCACACTGATGGGAGGAGCTACCATGAAGGAACCACCTGTCCATCAGGACTAACTAGCATTCACACTGATGGGAGGAGCTACCATGAAGGAACCACCTGTCCATCAGGACTAACTAACATTCACACATCGTAGGCACAGCTACAGGATTGTTGGGTTTAAGTTTCTTGTCCGACACAGACTAGCGGAGCTGGGGATCAAACCCCCGATCCTCTGATTGAAGGACGACCTGCTCTACCACTGAGCCACAGACCGGTCAGACCGGTCTATAAAGGCAATATCTCACCATTAGAAAAGCGCATATTAACCTGGATTTATATCATTTGTGATGTAATTGTAAACTAACTAACTCTGTGCTGCCTTTGTGCTTTATTATCTGTGGTTTACTTTTGCACCAAAGTTGAACTGGTGTTGTGCTAAAGAGATGTACAGACATACGGCGCCTCAGAATAAGATTGAAGCGAACTTCCACTCTACTGGCTGTTGAAGGGACTTCAATGAGGCGATTTCATATCCTCTCAAGCTTGAAAGGCCCAATTATTATTTGACCCTCAACTAGCAGCTTCTTTATCTGCAGCGCTATGGGCGACAGAACCCAACAAAGCACAGCTCACTGGCTGAATTATAATGGAGGCTGCTACCGCTTCTTAGCATGTTGCTAAGTATCGCAGCCTTTCTTTGACCAGGCGTACAGTAACTCACCTCACTTACTGTGCCACCGCATGAGCAGGAGAATGACATGTGACCTAATTTGTGATAGGAGCAACAACATAGTGGAAGACATGCTTTTTCTTTCCTTTTCTGACCGGGTTGTCTAGGGTTGTTTGGCATACATCCTCTTAATACACCTTTCTGCAGGCATCGTATGGTCTTGGTACAACTCATGCAAGCATGTTGATCTTGATAGAACTCACTGTAATGTTACATCCTCTTGATAGAACTCACTGAGCTTAAATACAGCTTTCTGTGTCCACCTGGATATTATAATACAGGGTATTATATGATGTCCTCATACAAAGGTCCGGATTTAGTGCCATGATTACTGAAGTAGCCTTGCAGTCGCATTAACATCTGTATGTCAACAGCTGACTGTCAAATTAAAAAAAGAAAGTTCAGTTGAATAATATCTCAACAATATTTATCACCAGTTTTCAAATTGACTTGAAGGAATTATAAATAATAAATGATCTAATAATAAATACATGTTCTTCTTTCATTTCAATTATAATAATGGCTGGATTTAAAATGGAAAGAAAACCATTACAGAAAAATGTTTGTAAAATAAAGTAATTCATTTTACAAAAATGAATTTGCCCTGCAGCATTACCAGTTTATTCAGATGTAAGTTATGTTCCCCTAAAAAGCCATGATTTTATATTATTCTCATCTTCTAAAAAGAGAGATTTGTGCTATTCCCTCTCTGTGAGCATCGGTGTTGGACAGAGAATTCATGTGTTCATGTGTTCTGATCACATCGAGTGTTGATGTTTGGAACATAAAAACACTTTTGCCTTGAGACATGTTCTGACAAAACTTCATTTATACGCATACTAACACCTGTAATGTTTAAATGTTTTGTCTTCTGTTTGTCTGTGACTGCACTGAAGTGCTCCACATTGTAAACGTGTAAAGCATCATGATGGAGGACTCAGTGTCGTAGAGTCTAGATGTTGGGGGAGGGGGAGTCTAGAGAGCTTGAATTAGTTCTGCCCGGAGAGACATTTTCTAGGGTGCACAGTGCCAGTGGTGCAGTGCACTGAGAGCAGCTCCATAGCAAATACCCACAATGCACCATACAAAGCAGTGCTCACTATGATCACTGACCAGAAGTAACACTACACTTCTATTACACTGGTCCCTAAACAAGTTCATTAGTTGTCATGGTAATTTTTTACTGATAAAAAGAATGAGTCAACATCTGACTGTAAAGGGAAACCAGACATGTTAGTAACAGCTTTGTTTCCTCTCAGCGACGCCATGTGCTCTGAGCGAGGCCTCTTCCAGGAGAGCTGACAGACAGCGTGAAGGCAGAGTAACACTCACTCCATGCAGCCGTCTGCGGCTGACAGGCGGCGGTCCGTCACAGGCGTCCTCAAATAAAACGACATGTTGTGTAGAAACCCTTTTGGAACCACGGCTGTGGTTCTTTCATTGTTTCACTCTCTCTGTTTACAGGCATATGGAATCATCAAGTATTGTCCAGACATGCCATGCATTGTTATTTGCAGAAAATACATCCTTGACACACACTCATTTTGTTGTGTTAAACACTTGTAGTTATTGTGCAAAGCAACATTTTTCTCTATTTTAGAAATACTTCCAGCAAATAACAAAACAAGAATCATTTTGAAGAGACATTCTGAGCCTTAAAGGGTTGGGAATGTTCTTCAAACACATGTTTGATATTCCATTGCTCATCATCGCAGTCGTCCACAAGCTGCTGGTTAACAGCTGTGAGTATAACACCAGTCATGTCGCATCACCGTTGTCTGAGTGTAAGAGAGTATCTGATTGAGCATTCATGGAACAGTGAGCAGGGTTGGGACTAAACCATTCCACCACATACTTACATACTTAATGTGCATGTTTGCACTCCCCTATTGGTTGTTTGTTTTATTGTTTACACCTCACACACTTAATATACACATCCATACTTTGCATTTTTGCATTTCTACTGTTTAAGTTTAATTTAATTTAATTCATAAATTAATACTTTGTTTGTGTTCTTTCATCCCAGCTATTTTAATTTTTGGAAAAATCTTTCATCCCTGGTGTTTTTATATCTTATTTTTTGTCTGTAAATTGCTGCTACTTTGACACCAAATTTCCCCTTGGGGATTAATAAAGTGTATATTCATTCATTACCGTATGGGCTGATGGTATTTGCAGTATGGTGGACTGGAGAAAGACTTGTAGTTTTTGTGTTCACATTAATTCTGAACATGACCTTCACTGACCTGCTCCTGCTCTCAGTTGCTCTCCTTTACACATGTGAGCGTGCTGCGTTGCCCCAGGATGCGGGGAGCCCTCAGCCTGTCAACAGCATAATCATCCTCCATCTGCTCGGCCCGAGCGGCTGCTCCACCAGTTGCTCAATCTGGGTCATCTTCCTCCTCCTCCGGGGTCTCACACAGGTTGCAGCAGCTTGGATGTTTGATCATCTTTCAATTCCTGCATATTTGTAATTCTACTCTTTCTCAATTCCTCCATTCATCATAATACAAATCTTTCTATGAATACATATAATGAGTGTATGAGTAACAGACCCTGTTTCTCATACTGTTCTTGAAATGTCTTCATCTATTATTGTTTTATCTAGTTCAAAATGTCAATGTTTCTTCTCTGATATGGTGATCCTACACAAACCCCACCTCTAACTGCATCTTTCATGAATACACACTGCAATGCAAACTATTGCCTTTTAAATCCTATGTTGAATTCATGTAGCGAGTGCAGTCAGTGTGAACCGAGGCGCCAAATGGCATAATTTATCATTCACTGGGCTACAAGTCATTAGAGACTGGCACCAAATTAAAGGCTTTTTACTGCCTTCTGCTAATCCTTGTCTTAAGCCAATGTAAGGCCTCATCCCTCAAACTGCTGGCTGACCTACGAGCCTTGACCCAGGGCGAGGGTTTGGCTTCAACATCAGTGCAGACACATATGAATGAAATGTTGAGCGTCAACACTTTTCCTACATTCTGCATCAATTCATGTAGTTAATGTCTTTATTTATGAAAAGGAGAACTCAGGGCAGATGGCAATACAAATATAATGGACTTTAATGCAGCAAGGCTCTCAGGCATTCTCATTGCATGTTATCTCTGCTGAGTCAACATGTAGGCGTGTGTCATTTCATCTTCCATCAACATTTCTGACTTTTTTTGGGGGGGTTAAATAACCTCTTTAATTAGCATGAGGGACTTATTCACATTAATGATTCATTATAGACCTCTAAACTTTGAAAAAAATATTTGTGTTATGTTCAAGAATATTAAAAACCTTGCGGCACATTCAAAACACATCACCCATATCTTAATATTACTATTATAAATTCATAATTAAATAGGAATAAAGTCATAATATTTAAAGAAAAGGTCTACCTTCCCTATAGTTTGCTGTGCATGACGTTATTACGCTGGTGTGTCCCCTTCACAGCGTCTCGGGTGCTGCAGTGCTGCAGGAGAGGACCGGGTTCAGACAGAATCTGGGTTAAGTGCCACCCCATAATATGCGCAGCTGGTCACCAGAAGCATATTTCTCTAAAGCAGCAACATCTGGTGCGAAGAAATGAAGCCATGCTCTTAGCATGGCTTCATTTCATTGGTACAAAATTGGGTTTGGTCTCTAAAGCTAATATCATGACGACTGTACAGGGGCTTGACTTTTTAAACCACCTTTTGTAATCATATGAAGGTTACGAACGTTAGGTTCAGTTGAGGGTGCAGACGCTTTGAGGGACAAGTGGCTGCTGCAAGCTGTCAGCTTCACCATCGATCCACCTCTTTGCCTATTTCTGGATGAGCCAGGAGTTAGTCTGTGTCGTCACTGCCAAGATGGCGACGGCCAGAGCAGCCACTTTGCATTTAGGGGGTTTAGGCGTGGGCTGGGGCAAGAAAATGCATTATGACATACATACATACGTGTGAGGCTCCTCACAGGATATACCACAGATGCTTTTTGTAAAAAGCTGTGCTTTCGATCTTGTCTAAAGCCTCAATTATAGTCTCACACTGATCCTGTCTTCTGATTACAGAGACTGGACTACATGTAGTTTAGCTCAACTGAAAGCTCTGCAGCATTTTTCTTGTAAACAAACATGTATACATTGTGTGTATGCTTATGGTCTAACTAAAGTGCATTTTCTTAGAAAATCCTTAGAATCATTTAGAAAAGCCTTTTTTTGTATGTATATATATTTATATATGTTTCAAATCCTGCATTGTATAAATATATATATCTGTGTTTGATTGCTAGATGTCTTCTTCTTTTCCTTTCCTTTGCTGTCACATTGCCACAACTCTTGGCGCACAACCACAACTAGCCGCATGCTGGGATGCAAACAAAATGGAGCTCGCTCTCAAAAACAATGCTCAATAGTAGTTGTGGTAGTTGTCAGAAACTCCTCAGGTTACAATAAACATGTGCACCTGATATTGAAGATATTTACCTGATATTGATGCAAAGTTGTGGACGCCAAAGCCCTTTAGTACATTGAGATTGAGCTACACAGTAAAGTTGACTTGATTAGTTGCAGTTTTGCAAAACCAAGAGACTGAATAACGCCACTGTATTGCTTATTGTCAGAATAATCAGTGATGCATGCCTAATATGAATTTAGACTCATGTATTTATATTTGGTCATAGTTTTGATGACATTGTCATCATTGAAGATATTATCGACATTCTCATTTGAGGAATATAGTTCAGCCTTCAAATGAATGTGCTGTTGCAGAGAAATACATCAGGAAAATGTGAGACACATCTCGTGTGTGTGTGTGTGTGTGTGTGTGTGTGTGTGTGTGTGTGTGTGTGTGTGTGTGTGTGTGTGTTTAATTCTTTAAGAATCCTTCAAGCTTTAGTAACCCCATGAGTATTCAGTATTCATGGAGCTGTGAATGTTTTTAGTCAGTTTTAAGATTTAACAATTAACAATTGAGTGGATATTCCATTTCTACCTCAAGGAACTAAGTGACATGTTTCCCCACAAATGTAAAATTGAACCATGTTTCAGTTACTTAACTGCTGAACAAAACAAATCACATCACTGATTATGGGCTGCACTGCAAAAAATCACTGTCAAAATATTATGAGGAAATTCACTAATGTTTCTACATAAACCTGAACATGCAGATAATAGCTAGAACTCAGATATACATATTGACACCTCTAGATGTCACTGAAGGATTTAGCCCATATATTCTGACTAGAGAACAGAAATCTTTCAGCGCCCCTTAAATTACAACACCAAAACATGTCAATACGTTTCTACATGAAAGATCATTCCTGGTAAACCCCTGCACCTATCCTCCACTATGACCCACACAGCTTCTCCTGTTACCAAAAATGTTCTTTTTGTTTGTTTTTGTTTGCTTTGTCTTTCCATTTTTGTGTACTTAGAAAAGCGCTATAAAAGTTTGAATTATTATTATTATTGCAACCAGAATTTGTTTTGTTTCACAACCAAGCCTGTCAAGTTGAATATGTACACACATGTATATTAAATCATATACATATTTTAAATTTGATTGAATATGTAACCCATACTGAATAGTATGTATTCTCCGTGTATAGGTGGTGGAACACATTTGTATTTCCTGGTATATTGTCACTAACTACAATTATTTGTTTACCTTTCCAGGAAACATCAACATTAAAGAAACTTGATGGAGGAAACTAGAGGAGTCCCTTTAAGATGACACGCACAGACCCTCCTGACATACTGGTATCAACTGTGCATCGAGATATTAAAGTGATCCCCTTTTCTTCATACTACAAGTCATTGCAACCCTCCATACAATGTGATTATATAAATTACAGCACACTGGAGGACAGTAAGAGCGAAGTCAACAAGAGGCACTGCCGTTCTTTTGACTACAGGTCATTGGAGTACCCAAAATCACACAAATACTCAATGGAGTCCCCATACAAGAAGGCTGATAGGCATGCAGCCAACCCAGATGCTGCCTGGAATGCCTTGGGGCGGCAGCAGAGATACCGCTTTTCTGCTCCGGACATTTTCAACCATAGATTAACTCCCCAACCATTGGCTGCAGATATGGCCAGTGAAGTTATTGTCCCTGAACAAAAAAGAAGGACGAGGTCAAAAAGTGCCCCTCGGGTCCAGACTAGTCTCACCCCTGTGTCTTTTGAAGGGTCCCCTTCCTACCCTTCCTCAGGGAGGAAAGGTAGGGAGTCCCAAAGGGCTCCAAGAGACTCTCACTGGAGGCCTGAAGTATCACCGCGTAGGGAGTCCTCCCATGCAGCAACTAGGGCTCATATGCATGATGTCCATCCTATTAAGTTGCAGCCTCAAACAAGTGACAGCAGTAGATACTCACCACACTATGCTGCTGAGAATTCTGAGGATGGAGTGCTGGATAAACCAGCAACTAGCCCTCATGTCAGATGCCGGGTTGACATCAAACCTGATGATGCACCATTACACCATTCAGGACGGAAACAGGCTACACATCATGTGGACATACCCTGGCAGAGGCACCACAGTGGAGGGAGGAGGAGTCTTACTGTGCCACGGCATTTCTCCTACTCAAGAACACCAACTCCCACTGATTCTTTAGGCACAGAGGGTAGGCAAGCTCATCAATATTCCCGTAGCATGCCAAATAGTTACATGCAACCCATGGAGATTCCCTTGCAAAGAATGCCTTCATCCAGTGATTACTATGGAAGGGAACGCAGAGCTCATTCCAGTCCCAATGTGCCAACCAAGTTCTTTTATGCAGATGATCTAGGAAGATATGTGACTACTGCTCCTCCTCAACCAAGTTCTGGCTTTCATGATGAACGTTACACACCAGGACAAACATTTACTCCAAAAGTGCAATATGTGCAAGATCCAAGGACTCGGATGGTGCATGCTGTAACTACAAGACCCTATTATCCTGAGGCGGAGCCTTATCCATACTCTGTGCAGACAGGGTATCCCAAACCCTATGCAGCAAATGAACCAGGGCCATACATCATACAGACACCTCCAACAAGAATATTTTATGGGGATGATCCAAGGTCTTACCAAATCCAGACTGCTCCTCCAAGGTTATATTATTCCAGCGACATGTATGCAATGCCACCAGAGCATCATATTCCAGCAAGGGCGTATTACACGGAGGGCCGAAGACATGCTAGAGTTATTCCGGCACAAACAGATGACTGGTATGGCTCAGAGGCATCTGGTTACTCCACCAATCCTGCCTCTTATGTATCTCAAGTCACTCCAACCAGAGTCCGTCAAGAGCCTGCGTTAACTCCATGGTATGCCAACCCATGTGTAGAACCTCAAAGAATTGGCACAGATTCAAAATCGTACTCAAGGTCCTGGGACAATATTCTCAACTCTCGTGTAGAACACGAACAACCTATTCCTGTACAGCGGGGTCAGAGCTGTGATGATCTTCTTGACTCCAGGAAGCCTGCAGCAGCCACAGGGGACAAACCACAACCAGTGGTAGTCAATCTTTCCAGTTCACCAAGACGCTACGCAGCCTTATCAATGTCTGATAGCTCACTAATTGACAAAAGCCCAACAGAGACATCAAAAGGCAGTACTAGTAAACTCTGGTTTGTCACTCCTGAGATAACCATCACTGATAATGACATTCGACCAGGGAAACTTAATAGGGCTGAAGGACGGTCTTCCAGTTGGGACATTCTTGACTCCAGAACCACTGATGGTCCAGAACCGTCTCAGCGAGACTTTGAAGGCTCAACCAAAGAGAAGTTACATGACAATGCTTCACTACAGCAAAGCCTTGAACAACTTGATGAGCTTCTGGCAGATCTTGTGACTGATTACAAACCACCCAGTAGAAGGGCAAGTGAGGACATTCTTGATCAACTAAAGAAGTTAATTGATGAGGAAGAAGCAGTATCTCTGTCCAGAAAGAACTCAAAGGCATACACAGAAGAACCACCTCCTCTTGACAAGCAGCCAACCTCAATACGAATGAATCCGGATCCTTTTCGAGACATGGACGGGGCCAGCGATGCAATGAAGAGTGCAGATGAGTGCTCTCCAGATCAGAGCCCAGATGAGGACGATACAATGATGTGCTCGAACAACAAATGCCGGAGGACAGAGACTCTGTTCAATGCTTGCCTATATTTTAAATCCTGCCACAGCTGCTACACTTACTACTGTTCTCGTAACTGCCGCAGAGAGGACTGGGACATTCATAAAGCAAGCTGCCTGTATGGCAGAATTGGCAGCATATGCCGTCACATCATTAAACACTGCCGGGAGACTGTTGAAGTCCACAAAGCCTTCTCCCGTATTGCCAAAGTTGGCTACCTTTCTCGAGGTAGAGGAGTTCTATTCCTCGGTTTTCCAAATCCTGCGTCATCCAGTAAATTCCTGCAGTATGGCCTGGATAGTCTACTTATGTCTCCTACATACCTGTCTCTCCGAGAGCTCGAAAGCTTCAAGGACAACCTAGGGGAGTACTGCAAGGAGCTACAGGAAGCTGGTACAGAATACGACCCTAACGAATGTTTCATCTTGAATGTATCCATTGCTGTTGGTGACCAGATGCCTGAGGGGCCATCTCCAAGAAACGAAGCTCCAACTGTCAGAAAATATGCAAAGGTGGCACTGGCTTCCTTCAGCCCCGAGAGAAAGGTTCAAAAGAAAGAGAG
>NC_136607.1:1880000-1920000 GCF_910589615.1 Taurulus bubalis | reverse complement strand
AGTACTGGTCTCTAGTAAAGGATCAGTACTGGTCTCTAGTAAAGGATCAGTACTGGTCTCTAGTAAAGGATCAGTACTGGTCTCTGGTAAAGGATCAGTACTGGTCTCTAGTAAATCATCAGTACTGGTCTCTGGTGAAGGATCAGTCCTGGTCTCTAGTAAAGGATCAGTACTGGTCTCTAGTAAAGGATCAGTACTGGTCTCTGGTAAAGGATCAGTACTGGTCTCTAGTAAAGGATCAGTACTGGTCTCTAGTAAAGGATCAGTACTGGTCTCTGGTAAAGGATCAGTACTGGTCTCTAGTAAAGGATCAGTACTGGTCTCTGGTAAAGGATCAGTACTGGTCTCTAGTAAAGGATCAGTACTGGTCTCTGGTAAAGGATCAGTACTGGTCTCTAGTAAAGGATCAGTACTGGTCTTTAGTAAAGGATCATTACTGGTCTCTAGTAAAGGATCAGTACTGGTCTCTAGTAAAGGATCAGTACTGGTCTCTGGTAAAGGATCAGTACTGGTCTCTAGTAAATCATCAGTACTGGTCTCTGGTGAAGGATCAGTCCTGGTCTCTAGTAAAGGATCAGTACTGGTCTCTAGTAAAGGATCAGTACTGGTCTCTGGTAAAGGATCAGTACTGGTCTCTAGTAAAGGATCAGTACTGGTCTCTAGTAAATGATCAGTACTGGTCTCTAGTAAAGGATCAGTACTGGTCTCTAGTAAAGGATCAGTACTGGTCTCTGGTAAAGGATCAGTACTGGTCTCTGGTAAAGGATCAGTACTGGTCTCTAGTAAAGGATCAGTACTGGTCTTTAGTAAAGGATCAGTACTGGTCTCTGGTAAAGGATCAGTACTGGTCTTTAGTAAAGGATCAGTACTGGTCTCTAGTAAAGGATCATTACTGGTCTCTGGTAAAGGATCAGTACTGGTCTTTAGTAAAGGATCAGTACTGGTCTTTAGTAAAGGATCAGTACTGGTCTTTAGTAAAGGATCAGTACTGGTCTCTGGTAAAGGATCAGTACTGGTCTCTAGTAAAGGATCAGTACTGGTCTCTGGTAAAGGATCAGTACTGGTCTTTAGTAAAGGATCAGTACTGGTCTTTAGTAAAGGATCAGTACTGGTCTCTAGTAAAGGATCAGTACTGGTCTCTGGTAAAGGATCAGTACTGGTCTCTGGTAAAGGATCAGTACTGGTCTCTAGTAAAGGATCAGTACTGGTCTTTAGTAAAGGATCAGTACTGGTCTCTAGTAAAGGATCAGTACTGGTCTCTGGTAAAGGATCAGTACTGGTCTCTGGTAAAGGATCAGTACTGGTCTTTAGTAAAGGATCAGTACTGGTCTTTAGTAAAGGATCAGTACTGGTCTTTAGTAAAGGATCAGTACTGGTCTCTGGTAAAGGATCAGTACTGGTCTCTAGTAAAGGATCAGTACTGGTCTCTAGTAAAGGATCAGTACTGGTCTCTAGTAAAGGATCAGTACTGGTCTCTGGTAAAGGATCAGTACTGGTCTTTAGTAAAGGATCAGTACTGGTCTTTAGTAAAGGATCAGTACTGGTCTTTAGTAAAGGATCAGTACTGGTCTCTGGTAAAGGATCAGTACTGGTCTCTAGTAAAGGATCAGTACTGGTCTCCGGTAAAGGATCAGTACTGGTCTCTGGTAAAGGATCAGTACTGGTCTCTGGTAAAGGATCAGTACTGGTCTCTGGTAAAGGATCAGTACTGGTCTTTAGTAAAGGATCAGTACTGGTCTTTAGTAAAGGATCAGTACTGGTCTCTGGTAAAGGATCAGTACTGGTCTCTAGTAAAGGATCAGTACTGGTCTCTAGTAAAGGATCAGTACTGGTCTCTAGTAAAGGATCAGTACTGGTCTCTGGTAAAGGATCAGTACTGGTCTCTAGTAAAGGATCAGTACTGGTCTCTGGTAAAGGATCAGTACTGGTCTCTAGTAAAGGATCAGTACTGGTCTCTGGTAAAGGATCAGTGCTGGTCTCTGGTAAAGGATCAGTACTGGTCTCTGGTAAAGGATCAGTGCTGGTCTCTGGTAAAGGATCAGTACTGGTCTCTGGTAAAGGATCAGTACTGGTCTCTAGTAAATGATCAGTACTGGTCTCTGGTAAAGGATCAGTACTGGTCTCTAGTAAATGATCAGTACTGGTCTCTAGTAAAGGATAAGTACTGGTCTCTAGTAAAGGATCAGTACTGGTCTCTGGTAAAGGATCAGTACTGGTCTCTAGTAAATGATCAGTACTGGTCTCTGGTAAAGGATCAGTACTGGTCTCTAGTAAATGATCAGTACTGGTCTCTAGTAAAGGATCAGTACTGGTCTCTAGTAAAGGATCAGTACTGGTCTCTAGTAAATGATCAGTACTGGTCTCTAGTAAAGGATAAGTACTGGTCTCTAGTAAAGGATCAGTACTGGTCTCTGGTAAAGGATCAGTACTGGTCTCTAGTAAATGATCAGTACTGGTCTCTGGTAAAGGATCAGTACTGGTCTCTAGTAAATGATCAGTACTGGTCTCTAGTAAAGGATCAGTACTGGTCTCTAGTAAAGGATCAGTACTGGTCTCTAGTAAAGGATCAGTACTGGTCTCTAGTAAAGGATCAGTACTGGTCTCTGGTAAAGGATCAGTACTGGTCTTTAGTAAAGGATCAGTACTGGTCTCTGGTAAAGGATCAGTACTGGTCTTTAGTAAAGGATCAGTACTGGTCTCTAGTAAAGGATCAGTACTGGTCTCTGGTAAAGGATCAGTACTGGTCTCTAGTAAATGATCAGTACTGGTCTCTGGTAAAGGATCAGTACTGGTCTCTAGTAAATGATCAGTACTGGTCTCTAGTAAAGGATCAGTACTGGTCTCTAGTAAAGGATCAGTACTGGTCTCTAGTAAATGATCAGTACTGGTCTCTAGTAAAGGATAAGTACTGGTCTCTAGTAAAGGATCAGTACTGGTCTCTGGTAAAGGATCAGTACTGGTCTCTAGTAAATGATCAGTACTGGTCTCTGGTAAAGGATCAGTACTGGTCTCTAGTAAATGATCAGTACTGGTCTCTAGTAAAGGATCAGTACTGGTCTCTAGTAAAGGATCAGTACTGGTCTCTAGTAAAGGATCAGTACTGGTCTCTAGTAAAGGATCAGTACTGGTCTCTAGTAAAGGATCAGTACTGGTCTCTGGTAAAGGATCAGTACTGGTCTTTAGTAAAGGATCAGTACTGGTCTCTGGTAAAGGATCAGTACTGGTCTTTAGTAAAGGATCAGTACTGGTCTCTGGTAAAGGATCAGTACTGGTCTCTGGTAAAGGATCAGTACTGGTCTCTAGTAAAGGATCAGTACTGGTCTCTAGTAAAGGATCAGTACTGGTCTCTGGTAAAGGATCAGTACTGGTCTCTGGTAAAGGATCAGTACTGGTCTCTAGTAAAGGATCAGTACTGGTCTCTGGTAAAGGATCAGTACTGGTCTCTGGTAAAGGATCAGTACTGGTCTCTAGTAAAGGATCAGTACTGGTCTCTGGTAAAGATAAGTTTGCTGACGTTGGATCAGGAGTCGTTAACACAGACGTCCTATTGAGCATATTGTCAAAATACATACAGTAATATTCCTGCGTGACACTTCAGCTCCTTCAGGGCTTCAGTCCCTGCGTGTGGTTCCACTGCATTTTAATTCCAGTTACATTTTCTATAATATTTTGTGGCCTGGTATCACCAACAGTGTGTGCAGCGTTAGAGTCTTCCTGGACCAAAGGATGAGAAAGGAAAAACCTTTGAGGGGTATTAAAAGGAAGAAACCTCATTGTGCCGATACGTCACCAAACAGCTGAATGATCATCAACCTCTGACCTCTGTTATTATAAAATGTGTGGTAATACATAATGTGGCATGCTATCCATTAGCGTTGTTCTCCTGGTCCAATAGATCTGCAGATGACGTCATGTCACTTCAATACGTAAGAAAACAAATACAACCGTTGATTTGTTCACAGTTTAAAACAAATGTATAAATATACTAGACATAGAAATATACAGAAGCACATTGTTTTAAAACAAAGAGACACTTAATTATGAATTTCCTAAATCCTAATTGTAACATGTTGTAATTATGATCAAATGTAATTTGGTGCTAATGCAAACGGACACAATGTTTCTGGACGGAGTATTTTCATCTTTTAGGAAATGATGTCGCTGAACTTTTTGTTTTTAACTACTTTTCCATGAGCATTTAATTGCATCTCACCGTCTATATCAGAATATTAGTTATTATTATTATGAGAGTACAGAAGCATAAAGAACCAACTGTCACACAATGATCAAAGCTCCACACAAGTTGGTTGAAAGCACCGGAAAAAGCCAATAAGAAGAGTTTAGGCTTTTGTTGTTGTTACTACATTTTCATACTTAATTTATTTTTCAAATTCAGGTGACCCGTCTGTAAAGACTCTTCTGGTGTTTATAATAATTATGAATTCATCCGAATCATGCATCAAGTATCAATTCAATTCATTATATTTGAATTGTTTGGAATGTAGCAATTTTTCAAAAATTTAATCAAAATGATGTACTGGAATGCAACTCAAAAACCTTTGGAAGAAATTATAACTTAGTTTGTAGGAGGGGCATTCGGGACCTTGACATGTTAGAAAATATCATCTACGAAACTTTCTTGATGCTTCATCATAAATATGAGAAGTGAAAGTCATAACCGAGAGAAAGCACATCCACTTTCTTGATGCAGGCGCTGCACTTCCATGGAAATGTGCCTTTAATTGTTTAAAAAGCTTCAGAGAGCACAGAACATGAAACATTCACATCCAGCAGCTGGTCCAGGTTTCACTTCTGTAATCTGTTGTGTGTTTGTTAGACAGCTGTTTGATAGAGAGGACGTCTGTGGATTTGTTTCACTAAACAGTAACCACTCAGAGCACTGACACCTGCACTTCCTCCACTGGCCACTAGATGTCTCTAAAGAGGAAGTGAAAGAGGATCTGGGACTTCTCTCTTGAAATAAATCCAGACGTACAAGTACAGTCTGTTATCACAGTTACAGTTATTGCTCACATTAATCATCCTTTACTTTCTAAAGCCGAGTGACGGGGACAAAATGCTCAGTCCAGCTGCAGCACAATTTTAGGTTCAATAGGTTCAGGAATCAATAATAAATGGATTTTTGACTGCGTTCATGATGTACTTAATGTTCCCGTAATGAAAGAGTCGTTACGGCGTAACACCGGCAGGAGGCTGAGCACTAGAGTTTTGTATTGAATGCCTTCCTGCAGATACTACAGTAGCAGTTTGACTGGTGAAGTGTGAGCCGGCGATCGAGTCCATTCCTCATTTCTACTAAAGTTAAAGTCTTTTCACACTAAATCACGTCTTTGTGGTTCCTTGCTGAGCTGTGGAGGAGAATCATCCTCAGTCACGTATAGGTGTGTGTGGACTGTCCATGTAGTATCAACACAAACTTTTAGGGCCTTCAGGCCTGAAGCCTCAGACTAGCGTTAGCTTAGCATAACTGCACAGGACTGTGGATTTTGTCCTCCCCCTTTTCAATAGAGTATAGACAGAAGGAAGGACCACAGCAACCAGGAACACTTCCAACGCATGAGTGTGAGTGTTGCATGAAAGCTGGAGTCAGGGCGTGGCTGAGCCGCTGCCTTGTTATTAGACGGGTCTGACATCATGGGAAGTGAAGTGATGCTGCAGGACTCCGTGGTTTTCTGTGTTGCAGCACAGACAGCGGAGCTGAGGGTTATAAAAGAAATTCCCATCACGCTGGATGTTGACTTGTTGACAAGACTTTGACAACGGGGAGGAGCTCGTTGGATTTAATGGCCGTTATTAATTATTCAAGTCAAAGTACGGCCATTAAGATTTCACACTGACTTGTCAGAAAACAAACAGACGGCTCAAGTGAAGGGTAAAGAAAAAGGTTTATTTCTCTGGAGGGTTCTTCCATAACGCTGTCAGACACTCAGACCCACAGTCTGAGTCCGTCAGTGTCAAGCACACGTTCAGTGGGCGGGGCCAAACCTATGATGCTGCGACCGCTGCTGTCCCATTGGTCACTGAGACACATCAACATGGCGTCCAGGCTGAAGATCACCGTGGTTACCCTTTAAGATGATGACCAAAACCATCTTTTGAAAGGAATACCATTAAGCACTTTAGTGGTTTCCTCCAAAAGGCGCTGGATGACACGGACAGACTCAAACTATGGAGCGGTGACAAGACGTCGTTCACTGAACTGAACAATACGACGTCACCCAGGGACGAGCTGAGAGGTTCAGTGCATCTTCCAAACTCTCTCTGATGTCACTTTAACAAGCTTCTGGGACTGGAATCAAAACAGGGACTACTTTGTCATGCGGCGCAAGAAAAGACCAGACCAACCAGCGTTGAATTGATTGACAGGTGTCTCTACCCGTCAGTCAGCCATGGAGCTCCTCAGAAGCTCAGAGTATCCGTTCCTCTCGTACATTTAAAGGCTGTAGTTTGTGGTGCTGTTGAACCGTATCGAGTAATAGAAGATGTGTTTCTATTATTTTGTCCATGTCAGTATGGCGTAACACTGAGTGAAGACAATGTTAACGGTTCTAAAGGAGATATTCAGAGCATTAACCTAGCAGCAAGTGATCAGTTATAAAGTATGTAAAAGATCTAGAGGAGTAACGTCTACCTGAGCAGAATGAAGTCTGTGTTCTATCAGAGCTTCTCCTGTGGTTTCATCTCACCTCGCTAGCAGAAGTTTAACTGCCCTGGTGGGAGAATGTGAGTGGGACGTCTCTCCACTGTCTTGTGGGGCACCGCAGGGCTCGATCCTGGGCCCTCTGTTGTTTTCTTTATATTTATTACCTCTGGGACAGATCATTAAAACCTATAATGTTGCTATCAGAGGTGTCAAAGGTATTCACATTCATTACTCAAGTAGAAGTATAGATACTAGGGTTTAAAAATACTTCTGTAAAAGTTGAAGTATCAACTCAAGCTTTTTACCTAGGTAAGAGTGTAAAAGTACTGGTTTAAAAACTACTTAAAAGTATAAAAGTAAAAGTAATGTAAGGGGATTTTTTTTTCCATTAAGGACAAACTCTTAAGCCACGTCTCAGGGGCCTATAGTGCACTACCCCACCTCCCCCAAAACAATCATTTTTATAAAGGCCATAATGACTATGTTTTAAAATGTTATGTTGAAAAATGTGGGATGCACTAGGCTACCCGTTTTTAGCTGCATATACTGTATGCTCATTTAAAATTATCACATTTTATTACAATGCAAATACATTAAAGTACCATATGTGTACTACTGAGCATTAACATGCGTTTCATGGAGCGGAAGACATGATAACTAGTTGCCTATAAGTATTGTAATAGTGCAAAATAGGCGGCGGCGGCGACTCCGACACAAACACTTAAAGCTGTGGTTCTCAAACGTTTTCTGTAAATAACATAATTGTGTGACTCATCTGTGCTTTTATAAGTAACAGAATAAAGAAAATTGCAATCACTCAAGTAAATCAGATTGCCCCATCAGACAATGTTTTGTGTAAGTTCTATCTGTGCAAAAAATAACTCATATTTAGTTACTACTAAATAGCTCATTGTGGAAAACAATAAGCTTTTAATTTTTTTTGCCAAACAAAACAGAATGAGTGCAGATATGTGAGCCATCAGGTTGTATCAGTATTAGTGGCTGCAGTGACCTGCTTTCCTCGACACATATGTTATAAACGGGGTTGTAGATTTGATACGGCCTCTCTCAATTCATGCTCAATATTGAGCTTATATTTGTTTTTTTATTTTGAGAAACACAACAGCAGGAAAAGACGAGCTCACGGAGCTCACGCCGTCGCGTCAAATCGCGCATGCGCAAGCTAACCTGTTAACGGCGTACCGTAACCATTTACCCGAAAGTACAGGCATTTGTCCATGTATTTATTAATGACTTAGTTTTATTTCCGCGTACTTTATACTTTTGTATTGTGAAGCCAGCAGCTCATTGTTGGTAGAAGACACGAGCACTTCAGCTCGTTTCACCCGGAGCAGGAGAGCTGCTCTGGGTTCAGAGAGCTACTCCGGGTTCAGAGAGCTGCTCCGGGTTCAGAGAGCTGCTCTGGGTTCAGAGAGCTGCTCCGGGTTCAGAGAGCTGCTCCGGGTTCAGAGAGCTGCTCCGGGTTCAGAGAGCTGGTGTGTGTGTGTGTGTGCTCAGTGCTCAGCTGTGTGCGCGCGCATGTATCTGTGGGCAACGAGGCGGAGAGGTTTTTTTGTGTGTGTGTTTTTGAAGCCGGAGTGAAAACAAACCAAAATGAAATAGTAACGAGGCTATTTTTAAAATGTAGGGAGTAGAAAGTACAGATATTTGCGTGAAAATGTAAGGAGTAGAAGTAAAAAGTCGTCTGAAAAATAAATACTCCAGTAAAGTATAGATACCCAAAATTTCTACTTAAGTAAAGTAACGAAGTATTTGTACTTTGTTACTTGACACCTCTGGTTGCTATCATCTATATGCCGATGATATCCAACTCCATGTCTCTGTTAAACCCAGTGAGGCCGTGAGGTTAACCAGCCTGATAGACTGTGTAGATGCTATTAAAGACTGGACAGCAGTAGACTGCTAACAACTAAATGAGAATAAGACAGAGGTTCTAGTTATTGCACCTGATGATGCTGCCCTTTGATCACACAGAGCATTGGTCCACTCTCCTCTGCTGTCCACCTAAAGCTGCGTAATCTCAGGGTAATATTTGATGAATCCTTGTTGTTTGACCCCCATGTGAAGCATCTAGATCTTGTTTCTTCCTCCTAAGAAACAATACAAAACTGAGATCTGCTTCATCTACGGCTGAATTAGAGATGATCATACACGCTTTTATCTCTCCCCGTATTGATTACAGCAACGCACTTTTTTCTGCCCTCAGTAAATCTGCTATAAACCGGTTGCAGGTCATTAAAAATGTGAGCTTTTGAGGCCGTAGCTCCAAAGCTCTGGAACGCTCTGCCTGCACAAATACTGTTCGCTGATTCAGTGAGGTCTTTTAAAAACAACTCAAGACTTACCTGTTGACGCTGCCGTTTGTTTAAATACCTGATATGACCCGCTTTTTTATTTTCACTATTTGTTTTAATGTGTTTTTTTAAACTGTCCAGCACTTTGTGACCTCTTTGTCTGAAATGTTCTTTATAAATAATATTATTATCATAATAATACACACTGGTATCTCTGTGAGCGCTTGTTAGCAGCTAGCCGCCAGCTCAGCCGTCGCCATGTTAAGAGCCGTTAAGAGGCAATAGAAACGCTCCCCGTCTCCTCCACAGCACTTTAAAGGATGCGTTATCTTGATTCAAGGCAGAAGGGTATTGACCTGTTTTTAATAATCCACACTGGGCTATTTTATTTATATTACATCATTATTTCATTTCTTGAATGTGAATTTTCTATGTACAGTACATCAAAATGTACAGGGTTTCCTTTCCATGTTGTTAAAACTGTTGAGGATGGAAAACAGAAGCAGAGGTTTCGCATGTAGCTCTGTTTTGTTTTGTTCTTGTATAATCCATCCTGGAGGATGAGCTCACACTCAGAGGATGAAGCAGAGCCGCCGGTGACGTGGCGGCCAGACCTCTGTCCGGCATGTCTTCGAGGAAGCGTAGTCCGTTTGCTCTTTGCCCCGCGGCGTTTCAGAGGCGTCCGCCAGCAGAGACACGCCCGACTGGTCCGGTTTCTTCCCGGCAGGCGCCGCTTCTGTTCAGCCGGAAGCTGTGGTGTGAGACGCGTCTGCCCTGCGCGTGCAGACAGACGGGTGTCTGAGCCGCTCCAGTCGCTCTACTGGCCGGTCTTCTTCTCCTTCTGGAAACTGAAGCTGGTCCGCCGGCTCAGCTTCCGCTGCTTCTGGGCAAAGTAATCGGCCCGAGAGGTGCTGGCTCTGGACTCCAGGATATAGTTCACCTGAAAATGAACATTCAGGACATATTTCAGGATGTTGATTTGAACCATCAGAAGCTTCACAATAAACACCATGAAACACCAAAGACATCCCATCCTCAAGAGGGCCGCCACCACAGTGACACGCCAAGGAAGACTCAAAGTCTGAACCCCAGACCACAAGCCGGTCTGGCGGACATTTAGAGTAAACGGTTTTCATCGCTGGATTAGCAGAGCTTTGTTAGCGGCTATCCTAAAAATAAAAACAAAGTCTACTAATTCTGCAGGGAGGAAGAGTAAGCAGCACAAATACCAGGGACTGGTATTGTTTTTGTGAACAATTGATATTACATTTATTATATCAATGCGATCAGACGGGTCACATGGAAGTGTGGACACACAAAAGACACGGCGTTCCACCTGGAGCATCGAACCGTGTCCCTGCATGTATGTGACACTGTGAAGCCCTCACAGGCACATTAGTAATTTATGATGTTGGGCTTTACAAAACAAACTGAAATTAATTGAAATGTAGTTCAAAGCAGAAACTCATTTGATATATTTTCCAGTGTTTGTTAATATATCAACTACATCTGCAATTGACGTTAACAGATAAATGATTGACAATATAACAAATATCAAATATATGTCTTTATATTTTTTCATGTGAAATATCACCTTTTTAAATGTGCAACACATTTATTTAATATAACACATTCTTCAGAACATGTCTGCACAAGATCATTCATGCTCTTAATGAATAACTTGGGTAGAAATATTCAACGACCAACGTCAGTCCATCTGAGAATGTGTGAGCAAACAGCAGATTAGTAGACTGAAGTATTAGTTTACATCCGGTGTGCTTTCTGTGTGAGTTTAAGTCTAATAACTCTCTTTTAGTTATGTTTTGGTCTCCACCAACTGAGGGAAATATCTCCGCATCTCTTGAGGTGCTGAACGCTCTGCTGTGTTCACCAGCTCGTCTCTAGTCTCTGGTCTCTAGTCTCTAGTCTCTGTCTGTGCTGGACAGGTTGAGTACAGGGGTTCATCACAGCATCTCCACTGAAAACAGCTGCAGGAAACGCACCGCTGCATCAGGCTGAACCAACACAACGAGCGACGCTATGACGCTCTGTAGAGCCGAGTGAGGCCGGGTTCACTGCTATGAGCAATTTTTATATAATAAAACTATATATACTCGAAAAAAAAGGAAGTAAAATAACAGAACGTTTAAACTGTTTAAAAGAGCTGAATTATGAGGAACTGAAGTGAAAACATTGCCTCAGGAAGCAGAACTCACCTTCAGCACTATTTCGTTGACGGTAGCAGCATCGGACTCGAAGAAGAGCGGCTTGTAGTCGTGGTTGCTGAGATAAGTGACCTTAAATATTGCATGACCTGCAAGACACGGAGGACAGAGTTTAATGAGCCAGACCATGGACACGCCCTCTTCCTGTCTGCAGAGGAGTCTCCTCTCCTCGGGGCCGGGGAAATCACTAGCAGGTCAAAACAGAGCACTTTTAAATAAACCCCCCAAAAGAAGAAGCAAAATGTCACGTTGGTTTGTCCAGCTGAATCCTATGGATTATCAGGAAGGTGCTATAATAAGAAAAGGATCAATAAGGTGGATTTTTAAAGGTTGGTTTAATAACAGCTCAACCAGGGAACAATGAGAGAATAGAAAGGAGATTTCAGTCCACAGCAGGACTTTACAAACTGTGAGCTAGAAGAGAAAGAATAAAAACATCTACAAGTCCAGAGAACTGGGAAAACTCCATCTGCTGCGTGAATATCGGGAAACATGATGGAAAGCTATAGAATAGCTACTAAGTGGACTAGAGCCGACGCTGAAGAGTAGGGCTGCCACAACGAATCGATAAAATCGATTATCAAAAGTGTTGGCAACGAATTTCATTATCAATTCGTTGTGTCGCGCGATTATTCCGCCGGGCAATAAGTCGCGGAGAAGAAGAAAAAGAGCGGAGCAGAGCAACTGGCCGGCCAGCGTTTCTGAGATCGGAGTGAGACACGAGAAAAGCTGAGGTTGTGATCTTCTCAAAAATAGAAGATCTTTGACAAGTCGAGTCTTGGCCAATCAGCGTCTTCATGTTCCTCAAACTTGTTTTTAATGGAAGCTAGTCAGCTTGCTATCGCGTTAGCTAATGTGTTTGGGTTGTGTATTGTCGTTAAAGTTCCGTTATGTTCCGTTACAGTTCAGTCTTGCTTGTAAAAAAACGTAACGTGATGAAACATGCCGTCACCCCCCGGTCTGGTTCAGTTCACGCTGTCACTCGTTAACGTTAAACCGGCTCACCGGCGGATCTGGCTGCAGGTTTTTTTTTTTTTTTTACTCAAAGTAGAATGAAGCAAATCACGTAGTTGGGCTTAGCCAACAACGTGACGTCGTGGTCATAAGAGACCCAGAATGAACGAGTTTAAGGAAGAGGACACTCTATATGGAGCAGTACAGCTTCCCTCAGTATTTCATACATATTGATAAAGCAGGGTATGTAAATGCAGCCTCTGGAGGGATCAATTACAGTAAAAAGGGCTCACATTTGGCAGATGTAAAGCATACATGTGTATGTTTTTAGTGTGAGTCCATTTTGTTGTTTTAATTAACAGCTCAGGGATGTTCAAGGAGCAACCTGTTTGTGCACTTTCTGAAGATGTTTTGCACTGTCACTTCTGTTTTTGAATAAAGGGTTGGAAATGAACGCTTTTTTGATAAAAACATTTTCTTATACGATTCATCGGAAAAATAATCAACCGATTAATCGATTATTAAAATAATCGTTAGTTGCAGCCCTACTGAAGAGTAGACTGTTCAATCCAAGGAGCCACGTTTACATCTCACAGTTCATGTGCTCATGAAACTGACTTAATCATAAGTAACAGCATGGCTATTCTAATCAGAGCACACTTGGAACGTGGAACTCACTGGGGCTCCTCTCCTCCACGAGGTCGCAGGCACAGAGGTGGTCCGAGTCGATGGAGATGGGTTTCTGTCGAATCCAGAACTTGGTGCTGGCCTTCTGATTGGTGACGGGATCGATCTCCACCTTCTCTCCTGAAATGCCTGAAGAAACAGGTGTGTCCGTTTGTAAATGAAGACATATTTCATACACTTAATAACCAGGCATTGATGGACTACATGCATCTAATCCTGCTGTGCAGGGTGTCTCAACCACTACTGGATGGACTGTTTGCTTCACTGCAACTACTCAGGAGTTTGAATACATTGGTGACACCCTTTGACTTTTCCTCTCATCAAGACAAACACTGCAAGGTGTCCAGGACTTTGTTTTTTGGGTTTATAATAAAATAGAGATAAAACAATAAAAAGCCAGACGTCGGCAGATGACATCATGCGCTAGGTTACGGAGATGACGCCTGCAGGAAGCAGCATGTACCTAACTGGACATCAGTGGTGAAGCGCAGCTTGTGGATCATGCTGATCTTGAAGGACTTGTAGTGGTGGCTGCTCAACATGTCCTGCACCGTGGTGATGTCGATGGGAGGGTCTTCCTCCGAGCTCTCCTCGCCCCTGGAGCCTGCAGACATGAGGAGGATCAAATCACAAAAAACTATCCACAACAACAGCATGATTTTAACCCGTGATCGATAACTCAGGACTGTGGCTGCAGAGATCATCGCATTTATTCTGCTGGTTGTTATTAAAAGGAGATCTAAAGAGTTTTAGTTTGAGATGTTTTTCAGGTTTCAGGTCATTGGCAGGAATAATTCTAAGAGACTTTATTGGGATAAACCTTTAAGAAGAGTGTTGATAAATCTATTACACAGGGTTCATACACATTCTGACCAATGGGTTTCATGACTTTAAACCAACTTTCCATGACCTTTGAGTAAATGTAGTATTTAAACTAACACTGAGAACACAAAGCATCCAGTAAACCTTAAATGACTCAAATGAATGAGACAATAGTTTGATTAAAAGAATAAACATTTTGAGCTTTGAGCTCTTCGTTACAACGTAGCTGTGGATCACGTCAGACCAGAGGTGTGCAGCCACTGAGGAGACGAGGCGGCTGTGGGTGACTCACTGTTTTCTCGGACCAGGCAGAACTCCAGGGTGCTCTGGCTCTCCAGGGTGGAGTCCAGGTCCACCGAGACGTTTGGCTCCGTCTGCTTCTCCAGGCGATACATGGGCCCTGCCGGAGAATGAGGGTCAGACCTCAGCCGTTACAGTTCTGACAGTTGATGATGATGATGATGATGATGCAGAGCTTCATCGGAAGGGACAGTTCTCATTTTGTATAAGCTGGGTCTTATTTTCAGTGCAACTTTTGGCCACCAGCCCTGTAATAATAATAATAATAATAATAATAATAATACTCAAACTCACTAAGTCTTGTCCAGTCGTTAGACTTGTCCGTCATAATCTATCATAATCTTTTTAAAGCCAATAAGACGTGTATTTAAAAAGGTGGCGTCTGTGATTCTAATCCAACACATAGAGGCGGTACTAGTTGTGTGTCATTTAAGAACATTAAATAAATATACAGGCCAGATCGTGCATTTATAAAAAGGGAATGGAGAGAAACGATGAACGCGGACCGTGCGTTTACTTTTCTGCATATGAATGAATCTGATTATGGAGATTATAAAAGGAGAAAACCCTGTTGCAGTAAAACCTGAGAGCACAGTGTGTGGAGAGAAAATGACTGAGGACATTCATAATGAAGCAGTGACGGGGGACAGGCAGAATATTTATGTTGGTCTTACAGCTGACGGAGACATAACACCGATTTACAGCCCAGTTTATTTTTAAACTTTTTATTCAATATACTTCCGTTTCCTTCCGTGAACCAAGACGCACAGAACCAATGTGCTGGATGAGAGACAACCACAATCCCCGTCCTTACCTGAGCCTTTCTGCGAGCCTTTCCTCTTCTTGAGAGCTTTCTGGAGAATCTCCTTCATGGTTACCTTCAGACTGTCCACGGGGATCAGAGAGAAACCATGAGCCGCATTTCTAAAATAGGGGGAAAGCAGAAAAGGTAAAGAATGCATCTGTAGATTTATCGTCATCATCAAGACAGACGAAATGTAGGAAACACGTAACTGCACCTGTCGCATTACAACCGTTTGCTCATTGTTAACATGGTTCAAATGAGAGGATTTCTATCTTTTAATGCATAGTTTTGAATATGAGCAGAACTCTTACTGAAACACACGAGTCATTTAAGTCCAGAGGTTTTAAAAATGTTTTATATATAATATTGTTTGGATAATCAGAGCCTGTTAAACCAGATTTGGTTCAGCCCTAATGCTACGTTCACAACCAAAGCGTTGCGAATGTTCGGAAAAACTTTTTCGCCTCTTATCTACTCGCGCGAATAATTCACAACTCTTTTGGTGAACATGGCATAATACCATTCATCTCTGCACAAACACAACACAGTGCAGATGGTTCACATCATGGAACTATCAAGAAAACACCCACCCACCCACCCATCCACCCATCCACCCATCCATCCACCCACCCATCCACCCATCCATCCCCAGGTCGTGGACGTGCATGAATACGTTCCGTATCTCAGACTTACATTCTGACAAACAGTGACTGTCTGGAGGCGAGACCCGGGGAGGAGTACTTCTCCACCAAGGCCAGAGTGCTGAAGCCAAACTTGTGGATGGGCTCGTTGGAGTCCAGCGGAGGGAAGTCCGTGTCCACCTCGCCGTCGTCCTCAGCGATGTGGAGGCAGTAGGCCGTCACGTTCTCACTGTGGAGACAGACGCGTTGAGTCAAACTTTACATTCCAAGAAAAAGGGTTGTTGGAATGCGTCGTCTTTCATTGTGGCTCACTTGAGTTTGGGCTCTCGGCACTCGCTGGTGTACTGCCAGCATATGAGGCCGATGAGGTCGTGCACGCGGGCGTTGGCGATGGTCACCACCGTCATCGGGTGGACTTTCTCCTGCGCCAGCTGCATTGAGAGGTAGACGTCGATCTTCTTTGTTGCCGTTGTGCCAATGTGGCCCTAAGGAGGAGAAGCGGGGCGGTTACAGAGTTAATGGGTCTTTGACACACAATGACGCGCTGATTTATGAATTAGTTTCTTTTAAAAGAAGATACCCGAAAGACAAGAAACTAAATGTGGAATGACTCACCTTGCCATCAAACTTGGAGTATTCATTGAAGGGGTTGTTGAGCTGCTGGGGACATTGCTCCAGCCGCAGGGAAAGGGTGGATTTGGTACCTGTTGTCCGCGGCCTGTCCTTAAAGTCCCGTTTCTCAAACAGGGACCCCAGATCCTCCACTGGACAGAAAGCATCAGAGCAATAAACACGTATTGTCAAGAACATTGGAACAAGGAGCTGCCTTCTTCCTGCAGGAACATATCCAGACAAATTAAAGGACTTTATGTCTGAAGGGAAGAACGGTTATAATATTGTGATCAAAACTAGTAAAGAGTGCTGGAGGAAACTGGAGCACTTTCTTATTACACATATATTTCCGTCTACATAAGTCTTTACATGAAGGCACAAAAGTAACATCCGTGTAAAACCAGATGTCATCGGCTCAAACCAGCGTTGCTGTTGAAAAAGGTTTAATAGATTACCTGACTGCGAGTTCGACCTCTCTTTCCATTGCACGTTTTTACATTTGATTTGGTTCTGCCGTTCTTTCCTTAACCTTTCGAGTCTTTGCGCTGAAAAGAAAAAAACAACGTTTACATTTCAGCCACGGGCAAAAAAGTTGCTAAAAGACTGGGCTAATAGAAAAATCCAGCATAATTTACTTGTGCTTTGGTTCAAATATATAATGAATATCTTTCATTGGGCCTGTGAGAGCAACACGAGAAGAGAAGGACATTTGTTTTCATGAAGACACACTTACTCTCTGCTGTGTCATATGCTGACAGATAGTCACACTTATATGTATAATACAAACACCAAGAGGAGCCAACACCAACATATCACTGGTACACTGTGTTCATCCCTCTGATCTTACCAGCAGCCCCAGGTTTCTCTCGGCTGTGTTGTTGGAGTCCTGATGAGACAGCCACCACAGGTCAGTACTCAATCTCACGGCTGAGAGTCTCAGAGGATCGGCTCTCTACCCACAACCCAGAACCAGACCAGCACTCCACCAAACGTAAAGCAAAACTCAAGGGAGCCCAAAAGAGACGTGCCGTCTACCTTTGGACTTCCTCTGTCACCAAAACCAGAATTACCTTCAAATGTAACACTTGAATATATCGTAAAACAGATTCACACTCTTATACACGTAATTACAATTTTAATTCATTTAATTTACAATTACAATTTTTTGTAATTTGTACACATCATATTACACCACCACATCCCAACTCAGACTCAGTACCATTGGAAGAGGCGACTACCCGACAGCCCAAGCCTTGGGGTTTAAGCCACGAGAGCCCTTTATTGTGCTTAAGGGGAAATGAAGCTGCAGTTGACTTTGATAAAAGTGGCGATCAGATGACAGGGCTCAACAACAAGGATTGCTCGCTTACCCAGGGCAAATAAAGTGGCACCTAAATCTAACATACCACTTGTAAAACTGGAAAGTGGTAATCTTTTCCAGAACCGATGATGGAAATAGCAATGTGAGCCGTCTCGCTTGCTCCTCATCCCGGTTGAGTTACACACACGAAGCACAGACCGGCCACTAGCCAGATAAAGGTGGCGGTGACCAGCTGAAGCATTTCACTGGTCCCGGACACAGGAGTTTACTTAGTTGGAGATAAGTGGATGTGGCTTAAACTCCAACTGTATGCATCTAAATAGTGATTAAACATGGCAAACAACGTTGGACGTTGTTGCTATTTGATAAGCATTACTGCATATATGTACATGCAGGTAGAAACTGACTCCTGGCCTACTTCCCCAACCAGGCAAGCGAAAACACAAAAAAACATTGATCCCTGAGGATATTTACTAATTAAACAAAGCTTTTTTTCTTTTTTCTCAAACAAAGTTGTTCCGTCAACAGTCTCTTTCATAATGGTGGGAGAAGCTTTTTCTTCACCCCAATGATCTGCTGGTTAAAACATACTGCTGTGTCGGGACACTTTCGGTCCCTCAGGTGCATCCATAACAGATGTAGCAGCCGTTCAGACCCTGACTTGTGTCCTCACTGCTAGCTACATCTGGCCCTGTGGCTCTCTGCTCGAGCCACGGCCGTCTTGATGCCGTCTCTTCAGGGGGCTGTGATGCTCTCCTCCTCCACACACCAAGTGGCTGAAGTACAGTATCCATTTGTTTTGTCACATCAGCAACTGACTGACAGATGGAGCCGCTTGTATTGACACATTGGTTTAACAGTAGCTGTGTTCCAGTTTGACCATCACATTGCGAGAATTAAAAGGCTGAGACGGAGATTGAGTTGATCAAGCATAGCGGTGAACAGTAACTGAGAAAGCCCGTCTGAAACGAGATAAAAGAACCACTCCAAAGCTGATCAAGAGATACCCGCCCACTACCTGAGCCTCTCTACCAAGATATAGTGGTAGACAGGATCAAAAGCAGCAATCACATCCAATATTACCAATGCAGAAACTATAAAAGGGAACTTAGAAATGAGGCTGTAGTTCTGGTGAAGTAAGGTTTAACACAAGAGTTATAGAGCACACAAGAAGGAAATAAAATAAATGAACAATCTGACATTGGCTGCTTGATTTACAAAGTATACTCAAGATGAATCATTGTAAATGTGGTCTGTGCTACTCACCTCACATCAATCAATAACATTCACACCGTGAACTGCAATCTAATCCCACACAATTAGACATGAGCCTCACTAAACCACCGGCCCAGATTAGACACACAACCCCCTTCAAACCACAGCAGAACCGGCTTTCTGGTCCACCCTGCCAGCCAGCCGGAGCGTGGAGATGCGCCTACCTGTGTTGGAGCGCCGGCGGATGCCAAAGTCCCAGCTGGAGGTGATGTCCATGGACTGGGAGAGGTCGCAGGCATGGTTGTCCGTCACGCTGCCGTCTCCCTCGATCAGGGGGCCCGACCCCGTGGACCCACAGCTGCTGCCAGGTACCAGAGCCAGCTGGCACTTCTCCAGATCCACATCCTGGTCTATTAGTACCATCTCACACATCCCCGTATCATCACTGGTCACGTGGGACTGTCTGATGTGGGCCAGAATAATGGCCGGGTTGTCCAAGAAAGCCATTTCCTCTGCTTCGGAAAGTGGCCGATATCTTCGGATGGTTTCTCTTGGTCTCACCCTCTCGCCTGTATTCCAGAGGATCCCGTTCTCTCTCCTCTCAGTCTCTCTCCGAGAGTCTGAAAGTAGTGGCCGATGAGAAGCGGAGAGCGGTCATCTTTTCCATCTTCTGATTATTCCCTCTGCACCAAGGCAGGAAAGGTGCCAGCACCTGTTTGGAGCGAAAATAACAGGTATTACACAGTGTGGGAGGGAAATGGTCAAATTAAGCCTGAGATTTGAAGCCAGATCTTTGTAAAGTTAACAATTGTAAAGGCTTGCAAGTCCCAAACTGCAGGGAAGTGCTATACTTGGGCCGGACATTTCATAATTCAAGCCACGGAATAAAATAACATTTAACATAAGCATATAGTTTATTTGATGCTTACATTAAGTAGGCTTTGAGAAAAACAGAAGTAAAGTGGCGCCGGATGAAGACTTGGCCTCCAGGGAGGTTCTTAATGCCGGCGTGTAAATCTGCACTGTGACTTGGAAGAGTAAGAGACTATTAATACACCTTATAGATCCTCTGCCATTCAACATGTCACACCAGGTGATGTCACTGTCTCGGACCCTCCATGCTAATCTGACCAGTTTGTGATGTACTGTCACAATACTGACATGTCGTCTAAGACTCCGGTGCGAGTCGACCAGTAAACAAATGACAACAAATGACCTCTTACTACAAAAAAGAGGAACCGAGAGTCCCGAGTGTTGACACTGAACACAAAGCTGTTGGTGATCAACACCCAGATGAGAGCGGTGAATGAGGGCAAAACAATGCCGTCCCCTGGGGTTACACCAGCTCTAAGGTTAGCACACAAGCAGCACCAGATGCCCAGACACACGCTGTTAGTCATCGAATGACCTGTATTTCATTTCGCAGAGCCAGTTATCACCACAAAGGCTTTCCCCGACGGGTGCTAACGGAAGCTAATGCTAAGCTGCAAAGTTTCTAATTTGTAACGCTTAATTTGTTGTTTTTTTTTTTAGACAAACTATGAACGTGCATGTTTAGCGCTTTGTGGTCAGCTTCTCGAAAATAAGTGCTTAATATGTTGCACTTAAATCCTCTCCCCGAACAACCCAATTAAAAAGCGACGGCTCCCCGGTAACGGTCAGCTAACAGCTAGCGTTAGCTGAGCTAGCTAACGGGCTAACTTTAAACCCCTACACATTAGCTCTCGTTAGCCAAGTCGCTGCTGTGCTCCTCGGTATTCTGTAAAAACATGTAGTCACGGATGTCAGTGCGGGTTGCGTTGGCTTTATCTAGTTAGCTCGTCCGCTTGTTTCGGCTAACACCACTGAAGCCTTCTTTGTTTGGCCGACTGCGGTTTGGGCTAGCTGCTAGCTGTTAGCTGCTAGCTGCTATCATAGCCTCCCAGAGTCACTGTTAGTTAACGTTCGTTTGTGAGGCTGTCCCACCTTTAGAAGTCACATCCGATCAGGGACCGACATGTCCACATTGTCCCAGTATCCATGCCCACTCCCAGTAGTGACACGAACTCTTCCCACTAGTAATATGCACTGTAGCGAAATCATAACACGACTGCAACCCGGTGCGATCTGCTGTGCTCGGGCTCAGACGAGCAGCAGCGAAGCAGTTTTAGTTCCGGTCACTTCTTCTTCTTCTTCTTCTTCTTTGGGGTTCCCCTTCTTCCTCTTCTTCGGTGTTTATTTGCGGTTGGCAAGCCCTCTTACAAATGCTTTACCGCCACCTACTGGACAAAAGTGTTGAGCAGTAGATTGCCTGGAAGAGAACACAATAAAGTAATTATCTCTATTGTCTGTTGCTCTTACGTATTTCATTATGAGATTGTGTACTATCCTTGATGATCCATAACAGAATCTCCAATATAGCATAATGTTTTCCATTCCTAAAAAGAATGACCTTCTTTCTTTGTCATATACCCATTCCATTGCAACCCAATATTTATATAATATAATAATATCATATATATATATATATATATATATATATATATATATGATATTATTATATTATATATTACAATGTATTATATATATTATATTATATATATAATAATAATAATATAATATACCTTGGGCTCCTGCTTCATATTTCACCAACTCCAACATGTTTTTGGGATACTGTGCAGATGTCTTCCTGTGCTACTGAGGTTACAATATTCTTGTCAAGTTGTGTGCATTATGTCCATTATGATGTGTTAACCTCTGCATTGTTTTGTATGACAAATACCTGTTGTTTTAATGATTGATTAATCATTAGCCTAAAGCGGTTACTACACTGGATTGGTTATCTCACCCATTGTAATGCTAACATTATTCCAATTAATTCAGCTGAGCAGCTGATCTGATATTCTCTCTTTCGCTGCCTTCTCATAT
The DNA here is from genome assembly GCF_910589615.1 of Taurulus bubalis. Lineage (NCBI taxonomy): Eukaryota > Metazoa > Chordata > Actinopteri > Perciformes > Cottidae > Taurulus > Taurulus bubalis. The sequence goes on along the minus strand of NC_136607.1, from coordinate 1,898,532 downwards.
GAAGAAAGCAGCACCTGTATGGCCGGTTCTTTCGACCCATACGAAAAGATCTTTACTCTCGATAAAGTGTGTTGATCAGTTTGTTTCCCGTGCATTAGCCATGGCTCTCCTCAATTCAAATAACTCAAATGGCAAATATATTTATTCTCCTTCTTTCTGTACTTCTGGGTGTTGTGCACGGTTATTTTCCTCTTCACTGCTTTTGGAGACAGACTTCCTGAGCCGTGGACTTCATGTCTTTGCTAGAAGTTCTGCCTTTTTTCTACATTTTGAGATCACAAAATGATTCCTTATGCCACTCTTTTTTGTAATCATTCCCATACATCAGACGGCTGAGCTTCTCTCCCGATCATATAAAGCGTTGTCTCAATATGCACGTTTTGCTCTTCTAATCGTTTTCTGGACTGTTGCCGCAGCTCTTTTGTAGAGTGCCTCAAAGCATCCATTGTGTTGAGCTCTTAGCTGTCTAGACGCTCTTTCTTATTTAAATTGCTTTACTACAATCATCATCCATTTGCCTCCTGCACTCTTTTCTGCTGTCTGCATAAAGGCTGAAACCAGCTTTTTATTCATTTCTTCCACAGTTGTTCTTTTCTCTCCTCTAGCACGACACAGCGAATACATTTATGCATAGTTAGTAGTTTCTTCCATGTTATGCTACTTTATACTTCTACTTCACAACACACCAGAGGTGTACATACCACTACATATTATATATTACATATTATACCACTACATATGACACATTTTAAAGCTTTAGTTACTCGTAACTTTGTTTATTTACATTTTCTATCAATATGTAATGTGTTATTATAGGTTAAGCCACCCAGCAGCCTGCAACACTGAAATGATTAGCACATCAATAATTATAACTCAGTGATGTATATCCTCTGAAAAGAGCAATTCTCTCTAATGAATCATTTTAATTACTTTAAGTAAATTTGGATTCTATTACTTTCAACCCTTTATGTAAGATTATGAAAGTTGGATTTATATGGATTATACTGGATTTACATTTCTACACTTTAATTTAGACCTACTTTGAGATAATCAACCATCATTTAATATGAATTAATATAATATATATAATATAATGAATTAATCTTCACATATTAACACCCTTTTTTTATGAATGCAATCACCAGAAGTAAAAAGCCAATGTTCAGAAGTAAGAAGCTAAGATTAGGATAAACAAACTTCACCACGGCCATGTTTTCTAGTCTCGTTGAGCCACTTGTACTTAAGAGCTTCACATTTACAAGAGGGTATATTTACTGAAGTGTTTTATATCAAAGAACAAAACGTTAAAATATCTGAAGCTTGTGTGAACAGACCTCATTCAGACATGCAACCAATACTCCATTCAAAAGACCATCGACTACAGATGAGGGAAGTGGACCTGCAGTAATGCTAACTGATGGGCAGGTGGCACCTTCATGGTAGCTCCTCCCACCAGGGTGTGAATGGGTGAATGAGGACATGTAGTATTGAGTGGTCTGAAGACTAGAGGCTCTATACAAGGGCAGTCCATACACTCTATACCACTGGAAGGATTGCCAGCAGGAGAGCGATGATAGTTTTGTGCTCCGGGATGAAAGCGATCAGATGACGGATCTCATCACAGGTTTTCTGCTTGCAGGCTGAAGTGATTGTGTGTGCAAGCAGAGGTATTCTGGGATGAGAAAGCGCTCGCAAAAGTAATATCTGTTGGATGCAGCCCATCCACACGCAGCTCTGGTACGCACCTGAAGCTAGAAGCGATACTTCGGTACCAAGTAGATGCTAACTTTTATTTTTACCTGTACCCCAGGAACCGTAGGGCTAAAGAATGACGCCATGCCCTAGTTTCAAGAGCCATTAATCAGGTCTTTGCTGAAGAAGTGAAGAGCAGAACGCATACGAGAGGAAGGAGAAGGTGCTGAGATATGAGATATGTTTCAAATCCTTGACGAAGACCTTTTTAAATCTTGGATTCTATAACCGAGTGGAGAGAGAAGATATATACGATGTAAGCTCTGATTTATATTCACCACCGAAATGCTGCTTTGCTGAGGACACATGGACTGATGAGGAAGAGGAAGAGGAAGAGGACGAGGCTGTTGAAAATCCACATGCTGGGTTTCCTGATATTCACAAGATCACAAAGACCCTCTGTGATCTCTTCAACAGTCACATCCCTCATGGTATGTTATTCAGAACCAGTTAGAAGCAGGACTTACTGGACGTGATAACACGCTCTAATGGACGCCGAGTCACTCCAACCCGGTCACCAAGGTCATCCAGACGACCTGTGGAACTGCAGCAGCGTCTGGCTGAGGAAACACGTGGCAACCCGGCACATTCAACCCCTCAGACGTTAAGACATCTGGTGTGTGTCTATAGAGCAGATCTGCTTTCATACGCGGAAAATACAAAGATACACTTATGTGTGCCCGATGGAAAAGTCACAGAGGCCCCAGAAATAGGAACAGTTTTGATCATTTCCTGTTCAATACAAGGAAAGTAACTGAAGCCTGTCTGGACAGCGGCAAAGATGACTGTCCCACATTGTCTTCAGAGGTAACAGCCGTCCCATCATTGGAACCAATCATCCGTATCCTGCTCACGGTGCTAAAACAGTGAGGAGTCAACCAACAGAAGAGTGTTGCCAAATCTGCATGTTCTTCTCATCTGTGGGGAAAGCCATCTCCCATATCTGCAGCCGTCTCTGGCTCGCTGTGTGAGGAAACACCTGCCGAACCGGATCTCTTCAAAAGTTGAGGAAATGTTTTAAAAAAAGGTTACAAATATTGTTGGGCAACCTGCAGTTTATGTGAGCCTCTGATCAACTAGAGCCCTGATCTGTCATGTTCAGCTTCAGCCTAAGAAGACATGGCAGTGCTTCACCGGCCGCAGTAACACGCTGTGAGGCCCTGCGGTGAGGAGGCCTCAGCCTGACACCCCGATGTAAAGTCGAAGGGTGAGGACGCAGATAACAGGATGCAAGGCGGGAAAACGCTTAGAGATAAGATCTCAAAGAGACCCAGGAGGCCGAGCAGCTGGATTGCAGGATTCTCAGGGTTCAGGGGTCATACATTAGAATAAGGAGAGAGGTTAGGGGTCCTGCTGTGTGACAGGGAAATGTGTTCTGTGTGGTTTGATGTCTTTAAAGGTTAAAGTGGTTATGTGTGTTTTATTTCTTTAATATAATCTAGTGATGCTCAGGGTGTCGGCTAGAGTCCAGTATATTGAGAAGATGCTCTGCACATATAATCACTGCTTGGCAAGTTTTACTGTGTAACTTGAAAAGGTAAAAAATGCTTGTGTTTCTTCAAAGAACCTTTGTGGTAAAGTGATGTTAAAATGTTCATTTATCCCCTGTACATGTGAGAGGGTGAGCGGAAACAAGGCTGATGAGATCGGTGTGAAAAAAGGAGAAGTCACACAGGAAGCGGGGGCTTTAAGAAAGCCTGTGATCAGCACCTCTGAGAGGGGCAAGAGAGGACATTTGGGGGAAAAGCAACGTTTTTAGTTCAGTTGTGTTGGAGCGAGGAAGGTGAAGAGTCGCAATACTTAGGTGTAGTTGAATCAATTAGTTTCTCACACTTTCAGTAGAGCCTCCGTTCTCCTATCTTCTCAGTTTTCTTCTAAGTACCTTCGAGGTTGCATTTGTAACTTGTACATCCTTTTCCATCTTTGTTCAAATAAATATTGATTGATATCGAGCGTCCGTTGCTCCTTTTCCATCTTCTTCAATGGCATCGAGCCACCAGAGAGCCGGAGGCAGAGCTTCACGACGACCCGCCCCGACAGCCCCCGAGGTGAGTTTGAGGTTCATCCATCACGGCCACACACACCGATAAACACACAGGACACACTCACATAACAGACACATATTGGTGTAACTAACTAGAGAGAGAGTTACGGGGACTGGTTGACCTCTGACCTCTATGGGCGGAGAGAGGGTTTAATAGGAATTAAATGTCCTTGCAAGAGTTTGTAATAAATGTATTATTTTTTGTAGTTTGATAGCAGCCGAGCCGAAAGCATAAGATAGCCACGGTATAGTCCGTCTCTGGAGAACCGGGCCGTGTGAGACGGTCAGATCTCGTGTTGCTTGGTGACTTATTTTACTATTCAGTTATTTTGTGTTCTGAGGTTTTTGGTAAAATATTCTAACTTCTTAATTTAGAACCAGGTCCTCTTCCTCCACGTGCACGAGCCCAGTGTGGTGAGAGGTGACACGTGCATGAAAGCAGATCCGTTCTACAGATGTCTTAAAGTCAGAGTAGATGGATCGTGACGGTTGATTATCCTCGAGGCTTTCCTTGGGTTATGTGCTGATTTGTCAGTTTAACAAATAGAATTCAATGTCATTCAATGCTCCGTGTAAAATACTTTTGTTAGACTGACCAGGCAGATATCATTCACAAGCAAAGTAATAGTGTCAGTCAACCTGAGGGATAGCTCCAGTAGAAACGGAGAGAATATTGAGATGTGTAATTTGTTCATGACTGAGGCACAGAGGTCAAAATAAATGAATCAGGATACTTCATCCTCCCCGCCTGCTTTCCTGCAATCGATATCTTGAAGCGTTTCCCTGAAAGCAGAGGAAGTGAAGGCCTGTCGGTGAGCTGAGTGGAACAGTAAAGCTCATGTTGAAGCAGATATAATACACCGTACCAAACGGATTCCCAGCAGCAGCACTGTGTCTCTAGTGCATGGAGTCATTAAACTAAACGGAAGAAGGAATACATAGAGGATTTCTTTTTATTTACATTTCACGCTTTCCAAAATTCATACAGGTTTGTAAATACATTGTTCTATATTTTAAGGACGATGTGCATTTATTTCTGAGTTGCCTGAAAGTCACCCGGTTACCGGGCCACAGCCCAGGCTTTGACCATCATTGAGAGTTCTGTGGAGAACCAGGAGCTTGGTCTATTTAACCCTATTTGAAATGTGCATTCTGAATGACAAGTTTTTATTTTGTCCATTATTCCCATGACACTTGGACATTTGGTGTTTCAGAGGTGTGATGTAAATAAACATACAACCAGACCTCTCCCTCCTCAAACTCTGTCTTTTCTGTACGTGGGTTTTACTGTAAGGAAACATCAGAACATGTGTACTCTCTTGAAGCATGCAGGTTTCTGTCATACCAGGATACGGGGTCAGTCTGTGATACAAGAATTATGTTCATCTACTTCTGATACAACACGTTAAAGGGGTAAAAAAACTGCAATATGACTAAATCTATATGTGATATAACATATAATGACTAAATATATTTGATATATTATAATGCAATCTATATTTTATCAAATTAATATTTGATATAATATAATACAATATATAAATTATCAAATACAATCTCTATTTGATATAATAAAATAAAATATAAATAATATAATACCATAACAAATGGACTCCATGATGGAGGAGCAGAGGATGACTCCATGATGAAGGAGCAGAGGATGACTCCATGATGGAGGAGCAGAGGATGACTCCATGATGAAGGAGCAGAGGATGACTCCATGATGAAGGAGCAGAGGATGGACTCAATGATGGAGGAGAGGATGGACTCCATGATGAAGGAGCAGAGGATGGACTCAGTGATGGAGGACAGAGGATGGACTCAATGATGGAGGACAGAGGATGGACTCAGTGATGGAGGAGAGGATGGACTCAGTGATGGAGGAGAGGATGGACTCAGTGATGGAGGAGAGGATGGACTCAGTGATGGAGGACAGAGGATGGACTCAGTGATGGAGGACAGAGGATGGACTCAGTGATGGAGGACAGAGGATGGACTCAGTGATGGAGGACAGAGGATGGACTCAGTGATGGAGGACAGAGGATGGACTCAATGATGGAGGAGAGGATGGACTCAGTGATGGAGGACAGAGGATGGACTCAGTGATGGAGGACAGAGGATGGACTCAGCGTTATGGGGAGTCACACAGGCTGATGAGGCGGGTGGGGCTGCGTTCTTGTGGAAATGAACGACATGAACACATGAATATAACACATTTCCATGACTTTTCAAAAACCTTGGGGATTTTTTTTTTTTCAAGGACTTTTCCAGGCCTGGAAATAACCATGTTAAAATTCCATGACTTTTCCAGGTTTTCCATGACCGTAAGAACCCTGTCAAAAGAAAACACATACGTTTTTGAGTTATTTGAGTTTGGTTCTCTCGTATTTTCGTTTTTGGATTCAGAAAGAAAAAAACAACTGTGCTTTTACGTTTGGGGTTTCAAACAGAGAACGAAGACAAAACATGGTATTTCTAAACTATAAAACAAAGGAGGCAGCTTCTTTGTGTATCGAGAAGTCAAGAGAACGCGTGAAACACACACACCTCGTTAGCAGGTGGCATTGTTTACCCCGCTGTTGGTGCGTAGCGGCGGGGCGGGTTCAGGATCTCTCCCACAGCTCATCCATGGCTCCCCGCTGAACCCGCTAGCCGGAGACCCACCATGCAAATACACACAACGCGGCTCATGTTTCCGATCGGTTCGTGGATTATAGACATTGTGTAAATATGCGAGTCTCCCCGAAGCTGTGAAACGGCGAGAGAGGATCCGGCAGAAGAAGATAAACGCAGACCGGTGGACTTGGACCGCCTCGCTGGGTGAGTGGTTGAGCGGTCTTCGGCTAGTTAGCCGACATTAGCAGCAACCACGGATTCGTGTCAGCGACACTTTTAGCACGTAAACTGCTTTTCTCTTCGAAGGCAGGATAAATGTACCGAAATCATTGAGTGTGGTGTGGTGAACTGTGTGGCACCGTTTGCCCACCAGCAGGTCGGGAGCACACACCGTTACCGTCTGACAGCGTTAGCTACGCGGTTTGTCGCAGCTGCTGTTCGGCTGCTAGCATTAGCGTGGTAACGCTAGCTGGCTAGCTTGTTAGCTGTGTCGCCTAGCTAAGCTACACCGTCCGTGTTAAGAGAACCGGAGGGATGAGGGCAAGATAGTTATCCTTTAATGGCGTGTTAGTTTGTACGTAAAGTTTGTTGTAATTAGTACGGCTAGTTATCTACACAGATGTTGGCTGGAGTCAATCCGTGCCGAGCCGTGCCGTGCCGTGCCCAGTACGAAGAGGACACATTCAGTTGGTACTGTACAGCGTTAGCTAGCTAGGTTTGTTAATTCATCACTAAACAATGCTTTTATTCAATATATCTTTTTAGAGGTGATACATGCTGCTTCTTACTCATTTGTATTCAAGGGGCAGCAGGAGTGTTCACATTTTTATATCAAACACTGCAAAATGTATTTTGTTTGGCGATGAAACCAGACTGCTTTAAACACCACTGTTTTTTTCTTTTCATCACTGATCTAATCATTCACATGTAATGACAGAAAGCCATGGGAACTTTAAATAATTAAATGGGAGCTGGTTAACATTTGGTTACCAGGTAACATGAGCCGTAGTGATGGACCTTATATGGATGGACGCTCCATTTTCCTATCCAGGCTCCTTTCATTGCGTAAATATGTCGGAGAACTTCATATATTAAACCGCGGAGCTAATAATTCAACATTTATGTCTTAACTCTCAGCTGGAGGTGAGAAGGGAGGGTCGTCTCCTCTCGTGCTCCCGTGTCATGTTTGAATAGAGCCTTTAAGGGACATTTACCTCACAAACAAATGCGTTTAGCCATTTAAGCATCATTTTCTAACGGATAGAGTGTAGATTCCATGGCTGAAAAGTGCTTTCATCAACATCAGCAACTGCTGACGTCTGTCTCTCAGTTTGCTTGAAGCAAACCTTTTGAATTTGGTCATTTTAATGGGCACAGCCAAACAGACAGCATTAGGTTGAGGCAGGTGACCTGCTTATAATTATAGTTCAGATGTGGTCTGGTCAGTATTGGAGCCAACTGTGCACATTGTTGGTTGGTGTAATCTTGATTGATTGGTGACATTGTTGTGTTAATATCATTGTAATGTTAAGATAAATACGTTTATGGGCATTATTTTTGAACCGCTGAAATCTTATGACGAGAATTTGTCTTTTTGGACATTTTTATTGACTATTGATTTGATAAATTGAAAAACATGGTGCATAGCTTGAAGACTCTGGTTCAATATAATGACATCAGGTGAGAGGTCTCCTCTCTGTTTCATCTGCTAGATGTAGCTTCATAAAGCAGGTACCCAGACTGGCTTTGTACCATGGCTAACCCGTGCTGCAACTCCTCTGTGGCTATACTATTTCACACCATATCGCTCAGCCTGGAAACATCCAGTATATTTGCCCCAACCATGATGCTAATCTTTAAAATGTATATAATGTGTGCTTGGTCCAGGAGCTACCGGAGAGACTCAACTGTGGGCCAGAACTCTTTGGTTTTCCCAGCCAACCCTCCAAACCTCAGCCATTTTAAGATGTTTGCTATTTAACCCGAGGCCGACCGATATTGACTCCATCAGCCTTTTCTACAGAGAGTTTTTGTTCTCTTTGTGCCACAGCTCCAAACAGATGACTATGGTAGTCAAGGAGACACTATACAGGAGGCCTCTGTTGTCCAGGCAGCTTCAAGAGGGTTTTTCTTCTTCTCTGTGTAAATCCCACACTGCTCACTTCTTATTAATACGCTGCAAAATTGAGTATTAGATGATACCGTACCTTCCTCCCGCACACGATCACGCTTTGATTCAGGGAGTTGGTGGAGAGAAGTGTCCGTTCAGACGGCTCTGAGAGGGAGACGAGGAGGGGCTGTGCACTGGGATCAGCTCTACAACACAATACGAGTGTTTGAAATAGTAAAATGACGTGTAGCCGTGTAACAATTTAGCACATTGGCCTGACACAGTCCAGCCATTGGCAAAAGGTTGGCAGAGTTACTCTTATGGGTCTACAGGAGCAGTAAAGCTTGATTTATGGCGAGCAAGTGACGAGCACGCCCAAAGTAGTTTCCGCTCAACATGCTGTTCGTTGCATTATTCTCCGCCAGAGGGCGTACAAACAGAATGACCTGTGAAGAAGCTAAAAGACAATGAGAGTAACCAGAAAACCGCCATGGACAACCTCCACTGTGCAGAGGAGACATTGTCATTATTTGTTAACTCATATTTCATATTCAAGGACTACTTTATCGCCTTTATACGCGCTATGTAAAGAAATAGTATTATTACATGTTGAGTATTGCATGCATTATAAAGAAACTCATTTTGATTTGTTTGCAAAATATAGTGTGGAAGGTCAAATGTGGCCCAGTGAGCAACCGGTACCAGGTCAAGGCCCGGCATTTCACTGGCCAAGAGGATATACTTGGTCTGTGTAATAATACATGAACAACTTTTAGCATATTTACATAACTTAGCCTTATTATAAACATAACAACAGAGCTGTGAGCTCACCAGCTGTACCTAAACTAAAGGAAACGTCCAGTATGTAAAGTAGAGGGAAAACAGTTTTTTAGCTCCCCTTCATTTCAGCTGAAGTGACTTTGATCCTAGTAAATCCGCCCTTCTCCTGCTCTTTGCAGCACTTTTCGAGAGGTCCATCTGTCATGCTGCTTTTCTGTTGCAGAACGAGACAAAGATGCCTGAGGTGCGGGACCTTTCCGAAGCTTTGCCAGAGATGCCCATGGACCCGATCACTGGAGTCGGGGTCGTAGCCTCCAGGAACCGGGCGCCCACTGGCTATGACGTGGTGAGTTACTGAACACACTCAGGACAGAGAGACGGCTGTGTGCCAAGTCATCAGCTGATTTATATCGGCCACAACAAATCTTGAAGCAATAATCATGACATCACAATAACAAACAAAAATGTCACATTTAGATGTACTTGAAGACTAGCTAATGAACACAACCATCCACCCATGACCCCCAAACCTGGACCAAGAATGGTCTAAGATATATTCATCAATATGATGTTCGGAAAGTTTCTGAGCTGCTTAAATATTTAAATGATGCCGCAAAAACAGCGTTTTGGTTGTTGTACTTGCTTGAAGCAAGTAAATATCGGTGCGGCTAATTTGTGGATATTTTTAATTCTAAATTTAGCAGCAGTTGCAGAGATATACGGTACAAAATTCACTACAAAATACTTGCGCGATGGAAAACAGGTCTGACGGCAGGGGTCCTAGAGGAGGGGTCCGAACCCAGCTAGCTAGCAAGCGGGGAGCTAGTGCTGACAACACTGTTGTTTACTTGAGCTCAAACAGTGCAGCCAGCTGCAGCTAGTGCTCGGGCGCTAGCTAGCGAGCGAGGATGGGCTTGTTTATGAGTAAATACAACTTTTATTTTATTTAGTAGATGCGGCTTATAAAAGGGTGCGCCTTTATGACCGGCATTTTACGGTATCCCCTTTACAGCTGCAGTGGATGTTATCATTATTTCCATCATTGTGCTTTACTCTAAGCCTAATTCAAAACTACTGAGACATTTATCAGACAAGACCTGTTGAAAGAATCCGATGACTCGTCATGCCATGACCCCTCCTCCCTTGACTTGACCCCTCCTCCCTGGACTTGACTGCCTTCAGGTCTCTACGACAACAGACGGCCTGGATGCTGACCTGTGGAAAGATGGCCTGTTCAAGTCCAAGGTGACCCGCTACCTCTGCTTCACAAGGGCCTTCTCCAAAGAAAATGTAAGTCAACTCACCTCATCAACTGCTTATGCCATACATACAGTATTTGGTGAAGATTTTGAGCACGTCAGACTCACTTCCTGTTCTTCCATAGAGCCATTTAGGAAATGTCCTGGTGGACATGAAGCTGATCGACATCAAGGACACGCTGCCTGTGGGTTTCATCCCGATCCAGGAGACTGTTGACACTCGTAAGTCAAGTCGAGTAGAAAAGGCACTGAAAGCATCACCGTGTGGTAACACTGAAAAAGATTCAAATGACATCTGTACATCCCCAAAGATGAATAAAAGTCTCATTATTCTACAGCCATTACATCAATGTTTACTTCATAATGATAATCAAAACACTTGTCTATTGTCACTTTATGAGCAGACTGTTTGCAGTGGAGTGACTCTCTCTGTCTCTCTCTCTCTCTCTCGTCCCCCACAGAGGAGCAGGCCTTCAGGAAGAGGCGACTCTGCATCAAGTTTATTCCCCGGGACTCCACAGAGGCAGCCATCTGTGACATCCGCATCCTGGGTCGCTCCAAGCAGGCCCCGCCCCAGTACACCTTCATAGGGTGAGAGCCTGGGCCAGGGACACACTTCATGTAGTGGCCATTTGTCCGATAACGGTTTAGTAACGGTGGTTACGGTTTAGTAACGGTGGTTACGGTTTAGTAACGGAGGTTACGGTTTAGTTACGGTTTAGTAACGGGGGTTACGGTTTAGTAACGGAGGTTACGGTTTAGTTACGGTTTAGTTACGGTTTAGTAACGGTGGTTACGGTTTAGAAACGGTGGTTACGGTTTAGAAACGGAGGTTACGGTTTAGTTACGGTTTAGTAACGGAGGTTACGGTTTAGTTACGGTTTAGTAACGGAGGTTACGGTTTAGTAACGTTTAGTAACGGAGGTTACGGTTTAGTTACGGTTTAGTAACGGAGGTTACGGTTTAGTAACGGAGGTTACGGTTTAGTTACGGTTTAGTAACGGAGGTTACGGTTTAGTAACGGAGGTTACGGTTTAGTAACGGAGGTTACGGTTTAGTAACGGAGGTTACGGTTTAGTAACGGCGCCCCAATCGGCTGCATAGTCTCTTGAAGCGTAGCAACCACCAAAGCTAGCTATTAGCTGCACAGGAGCAGCACAGTCTTGCTCATTATGATATGTTCAGGCTTGTTTCAATGAAAATGAGTCTTGGGAAAAGAGAAATGATTTAATGTTAGCATGGATCAACTATGCTCCGTTACGTCACTGTTGACTAGTGAACGTTTTGACCTCTGTCTGGGGTTGGAAACCGAATTTAAAAAAATGTCGTCCGTATAAAAGAAGCCTCTCAAAAGACTGCATTACAACTGCATCCTGGAGAAAGCACTTCCAGCCTCAATTCCTCAGAGAAGGTTTGAATAAAACCCCGAAATGTGGGATGCAACATTTACTTTTCGGGGCTGGAGCAGAAGACAGATTGGACGTGCTTTGTGTTGAGCCTGTGACTTTTCTCCACCATCTGAGATTCTCTTTCATTCCCTTGTTTCACAGAGAGCTCAACAACATGGGGATCTGGTATCGCATGGGGAACGTTCACAGGGCCCAGGACTCCTCCCACACGCCGACCACCAACAACGCCCACAACGTGAACTCCCCCTGCAGCTCAGCTCCAGTCCCGTCGGCTCCGATGCCCAAGTATGTGCCCCTCACCTGGCTCAGCCCGTACACAAGCAAAGAGGATGTTCACTGTCCTTCAACAGTATTTCCACACGGGAAGGGAAACGGATTTATCTTTAGACTACAGTGAAGTAGGAAACCAGTGTGTAGCCTGCAGAAGATTTAGAGACTGCAGCACAATGAAAAAACAGCGTGCAACAAACTGTTTGGAGAGTTTATCTCCACCTGAAATCGATTGTTGTGTCTACATCTCTTTGATAAAGCATGTGGGCTTCATGGTGCATTCAGGTGTACCTCTTTAAAGTCTGAGAAACTCAATATGTTGTTGGAAAGCAGCCCATCCCACACATTGAGAAGTGTAAAACATATTATTATGTTTTGTTAGGAAACCGTGGCGGAACAAAGTAGACTTTTGCGAGGCGCCAGAGTCTGATGGGAAACACTGATCTGTGTGTCGCCTCGCTGATCAGCTGAGACTCCAGTCTGCAGTGTCGTTTTGATGAATCCCAGAACTACGTGCAATACTCACCACAAAATAAGAGTTGCGTTTCAATACACGCAGGCTGTCTCTCTTCCTCTCTCTGGCGAATGGCATTTTGAACGTTGGTGTGTCAGTCAGTTTCTGTTCATGGCGGCAGCAGCACACGCTTCACTGTTGGGCCTCGATCGACTGGCTGGAAGGAATCCCTCCATGATGCAGTTCCAGTGGAAGTTCTTTGCTGAAGTGCATTTTCAACTTTAGTAAATGTAATAGAAGACTAAGAGCAGTCTGAGTCATTCCAAAAAGTTCCCCTCTGCGTTCCTACCCCTACACATCCGCTCAGCAAGGAAACGCTGTCTGAGGAAACACAACATGGGAGTTTTGTTCCAGTTTGATTTGTGTCTTTCAAAGTCTGACACCATGAGTCCTCCACACCAGGACTTGTGCCTTTACTCCATGACTCTGAGAGTCGTTCATAATGGAGCCCTTAGACTTAGCTGCTTTCTGTCCTGCAGTCGCTTCCTCTGTAACTAAGACTATGAACTAAGATCCTGGTTGTTAAGGCGTTTAGAAGACGCATCACAGCAGCACATAATGGACGCAATGGCAGCCAGAGACTGATGCATTAACCGTTTAGTCTCCATTGAACTCACCAGATGCTTTTTTTGTGTTTTCTTTCTCTCTTTTTCCCCAAGACATATTTCCATGACCCTCCCAGCCAGCTTCAGAGGGAAGACCACCACCAGACCGGACTACGAGCACCAGAACTCCAACCTGTATGCCATCTCAGGTCAGCAGCTTGTCTTCTCAACATCCTCTCCTTGAAATGTGCCAAACTCATGGATTTGTTAGTGAGTGTAGAAATGAAATGTCCTTGAAATGAACCACTTCCCTTCTTGGATTAATTGTCAGGGTATCAGTCTGGGAAGAGCAAGACTTGGGTAAGAAAGTTTTAGCAAAGCAAGGCCAGACACGAGGTCTGATTTAGTTTCTGAGGATAACATTCAGTCAGCGCTGTGCACTTATCTGATTTGATCTGGCATTAACTCTCTGTGCACAACACTGGTTTTACTTTTAATGTCTCAGAACACTAACCAGTGTTAAAGTTGATGGTTTTTTATTTGAGCAAGTGGGTCAGAAATCCACTTGCCCAAAGTACATTTACACAGTTATCAAATAACAACAAAAAACTAAGTAATTTGTCATAACTTATTAAAGTTAATGAATCAGACATGGACACAGTGTAAAAGACTCCAGCAAAAAGCATTCTTGCTACTTTCAGCTGTTATGAATGACGCTTACGGCCCTGGTGATGGATATGATTTGGATTGTTACACTAAACATTAGCTCTTATCCGACAGAAACGTCAAGCACAGACTCACAGACATGCACAGTACATGACAGGCAGCAGGAGTTTATCCACCCGGCCATTATGTGAAAATATGGTATTAGGCTTGTATAATAATGGTGTCTTTGCACTTCTCTCTGCTGCCCCGCATGGACCAGACCTGGTCGTCGCTCTTGTGCCGTTAGAATAGGTGTTTACCTCTGTGTTGTCTATATTTGTGAGTCGGTGTTTTTTTCCTTCACCTTCTTAGCTGTCACTGAAAGTTTTTCTTTGTGTTTCTCCTTCAGCAATGGACGGAGTGCCTTTCATGATCTCTGAGAAGTTCGCCTGCGCCTCATCCGATGTAAGTTGAGTTGATTCTTTAGCCTTTTGGTGGCAGGATGACCTGAAGGTCACAGACTGCATCCTCCTATAGAGAGGCGTCCACAGCTCACGTTCAGTAACCGCTGTAAAAGAATGCTTAACCTGTGAGCTGCTCCTCTTGTTTGACTGGTGGGTGGTCTGTAAATGTCTAAGGCAGTGACGGATGAAAGTTGTATCCTAATTGTATAGGAAACACTAACGTTATTGAAGTTGAACTTGTTTACGTAGCTGGAAACTAACTAACTATAACTAACCGTCAATGCTCTCCATCTTCAGCTGCAGCAGGTGGATCTGATGGGCATTACTATCAAGTCACTGGCTGAGATTGAGAAAGAGGTGAGACAGATGAAATCCAGTTGGAGTTACTGGAACACACACACACAGACACAGACACAGACACACACACACAGACACACACACACACACACACACACACACACACACACACACACACACACACACACACACACACACAGATCTACCGTCTGTTAGAATGTAAATCCTGGTTGGATACATACAACACCAAGGCTTCCTGAAACAGAGCCCTGGTGTTGTCATGAATCCACGTTTTCCATGTCTGGCCTCAAGGAGTAGAAATGTCCTGTAATGACACGCTGTGTCCACTAGAGGCCGCTGTGGTCCTTACTTTGATCTTCTGTCTCTTTGTAAACTTCAGATGTTTTGCTGCTGACTTCATGAACTCGGTGTCCACTGTGATTTCAGTCTGACATGATAATGATGTTTGACTCTCCTCTGTCAGTATGACTACAGCTTCCGTACGGAGCACAGTGCAGCGGCTCGCCTCCCTCCCAGTCCCACCAGGACCTCCCTGAGCTCCGAGGCCTGAGGAGAGACCTGGACATCACTACTGAGGACCGGCCCACAACACACTGTCCCCTAAAGAGTAACAACTACAAAATGATTTCCCCCAACTTCTGGAAGAAGTCATTGTCTCCAAGTGTTAGTAAAGGAAAGAGAGGGAACCCTGAGGGACACGAACCCATGAGCTGGCTTTTCAGAGGAGATGTTAAAAACAGACCGTTCGCACTGAAAGGAATCTCACGCGTATGATTTTTAAAATACATTTTCTTTTCTCAAAGCAACGTGGAGTGTTTCCTGCAACACAAAAAACCTCCTGAAGGACTTGTTGAAACAAGATCAAGGAGGCTTCTCTCTGACGGGACGGTCCCACTCTGACACGAGAGTCTGAGAGCATCGTGTCTGCATCGTCGGCCCGAACCCCGGCACCGTGCGGCCAAACGGGAATACGGAATGAGATATCATGTTGTTTTGTTTTCAAGCTTGTACTGCTTATCTAGAATGGGAATGACTCTCATTGTTTGATGTTACTGTTGATATGCTGGCGTGACTGTGAGTGCACTTTGTGTTTTGGGAGTGTCGGTGTGCTTCCTGTTTGCCACAGACGTTCTGTTGACCACTCCTCCTCCGTCTGTGCGGAGCCCAGCTCGGCTCTGCACAGAACCACTGTTACTGTTACTGGGTTACACTGCCGGCCTCGCCTACCACTATTATACTATTATGAGTCTCAACCATTGCTAACGTATCGGCTGCCTTTTCTTTGTAGGGCTGGGTATCATTTGAGTTTTGGGACCAATACCTTACGTTGAATTACTAACATATAAACATTAAAAAAACTAAACGAGGAACAGCTCGTTTCATCTTCAATACGCAAAAAAACATTTGTTGGCATACAGAAGACTACATCCCACTGAAACCCGCTTGAGCTTATGGGATTTTTTTATTTTTATTTTTATTTGTTGTCATTACTCTGAGCTGCTGACTCCCTCCGGACAGAACCACACAAAGGTATCGAGGTTTGATTCCCAGCCCTAGTTTCTTTACATCAGAACTATCTT
The DNA here is from genome assembly GCF_910589615.1 of Taurulus bubalis. Taxonomy (NCBI): domain Eukaryota; kingdom Metazoa; phylum Chordata; class Actinopteri; order Perciformes; family Cottidae; genus Taurulus; species Taurulus bubalis. Next base: position 1,882,226 of record NC_136607.1, on the reverse strand, counting down.
CACTATTTAAAATAGCTTAAAGGTGCTCAATGTGAGTGTTAAAGGAGCCCGGTCCCATACCTGGGCTACTGAGGTGTTTTTCCCTTCGGGTAGGTCTGGCTGACGCGCTATATGATGTGCCTCGATCAAACGTGTTCCTTTGTCCTCTTTTAGTGATCCACGACAAGTTGTATGAGTAAGATGATTTATTGTCTTTCTGTTATGACATGGATAGGCTTCCTAGATGCCTAACAATTACCCTTTCCCAACCTGTACCGTCGAAGCGGTCAAAACCTTTTGCCCTTTCCGGGGTCCAACTCCCGCCGTCAATCATGACTGATTGATTATATAGCCACTCCCAGAACACAACACAGCGCCACCCGGTGTACACATTTAGGAACAATGTTGATCTCATTTGGCTCCTACAGTGAGATTCAGAGTATTAATACAGCAACAAACCACTCTTTGCTTTGTAAACATATAGAGGAGTAATGTCTCCCTCGCTGTGCTTGGTTTGGGTTGCCGGGCCGGCTGAGTGTGCATGTTAGTGCACGTTAGCTAGCTGGCTAGCTCATGGCCGCCGCTCTGCATTGCTACAGCTGCTAACGACAAACACTGTTAGCTCTGTCGGCACTGTTGTCGTCGTTTGCAGCGTTAGCGCTAATTGCACCGCCGGCTGCAGCCGTCGCCATGTTGAGAGCCGCGTGGAGGGAATGGCTGCTCTGGGTTTGGCAGTGAGCACCTTTATGTCACAGTGAACGTGTTACACATTGTTCTTCACGCCTGCACAAAGGCAAAGTTGTCAATCAAAAGTGCTCTTTTTGTTGTTGAGTATATTGGCTACACGTTAAAAACCTTTGTGCCTACAGCGCATATTTATCCTCTGCAACAAAGCTACGTCTTTAATTCAGCTTGTTTTGCCTCTAACCATTAAAACAAACTCGTCTTTTAGCTTGAATCTGTTTTAGAAGTTGTATAACTTGAATTAGCAGTTCTATTTTTAACTCAGAACCACTCGAGTACAGTTCTTTGGGACAGAGTAACGTCTAACCGTCAGGATATCTGTGGCCCAGGTTATTGATGACATAATCTTTGATTGGATTTCATCCATTGAAACAGAAACCACTGGGTTTTGAGACAATACCAACAGCTTTCTTTTATTTATTTTTTACTTGCATACACGAACAAACAAGATACTTTTACAGTGTAAGAATCCGCTCATCAGCGCCCTCTGGTGGACAAAATGTGACGTAGACACTGTTTCTAAATGACCTCAAACACATATTTTACATTTCACGTTCCTCACAGGCAAGCAGACGCTACATACCAGACATTCTCCTTTCTCTTTATTCCAAATACATTTGACCATGTTTAGTTTTCAGGTGTTTTTAATTGTTTTCAATGACTCAAACCGTCCTCCGCCTTCACTTATTTTGATCACTTCAGCACCGATTCCAGCAGGAAGGAAGAGGCGTGTCATCCTCACCGCGGCTGAGGATTGTTTTCCAGCTGCTGTGAGTGAAGCTCAACGCTTCCTGCTGTTTGAACTGAACGGACGAGCAGAGGGACAGAGAGACGTTACTCTTAGCTTCACTCCAAATAGTAATATAAAGAACGTTTCTCTGTATATGCAGTATTGTAGAAGCACCAAGGGTTTTGGTGACCCTGTTTTATTTCGCCTGTTTCACTCCGTTTGTTCAAAGTGTCTCTGCAATGTTACCAAGTCATAAATGCATGGATTAACTCTCTTTTTATTTGATATTTTTTTGTGCGTCTAATTTATTTGTCCTTCCAGTATCGTGACTGTTCTCCTCCAGGCTCTCTGTCTTCACAATGTAACGTATAAAGTTGTGTATTGCACTGCCAACCTGTTAGACGTGTATTTGAGCTGAGTACCGGGTCATTTCTCAGCTGTGGTGTTAACGGAAACATTTAATGGCTCACTAATATTGTGTCTGCATTAACAAATAAGAATACTGCTTCGATATGTCTGTTAGTTTGCATGTACAGTGACACGAGATTTCAATAGGACCGTTATTTTTGTAGGTTAGTGATCAAAGGTCGCCCGTTTTGTCTCCTGAATAGATTTGATCCACTAAAGAATGAACAAACAGCATCAGTTGCATTTGTATTATAAGTTTTATTAAACTATGATGAACTGGATTCCTTGTTTAACGTTTGATTTTATTCTGGTGACGATGGTGAAGCCTGATCCATTCTACATGTGAGTAGTGAATATTGATGAAG